>NC_064217.1:4162931-4472830 GCF_023101765.2 Spodoptera frugiperda | reverse complement strand
CGCTAGAGAATCTAATAAAGAATTTCATAACAGTATGAAAATTCTCAAATATTTTTATAACTAAATTTGTGTTGAAAATGTTTGTCTAGGCTTTTTTGTTGTACAAGCCGGAAAACGAGCAGATGGATCACCTGATGGTAAGCAATCCCCGCCGCCCATGGACGTCCTAAACACCAGAGGCGTTACAAGTGCGTTGCCGGCCTTTTGGAGGTTGAGAATTTACAAGTTGTTGGAGATTGGAAAGATTGGGAAGGAGAGTAATTGGGTCTCCGGTAACCACACTTACACAACGAAACACAACGCAAGCGTTATTTCACGTCGGTTTTCTGTGAGACCGTATCACTCCGGTTGAGTAGGCCCATTTGTGCCAAAGCATGGCTCTCCCACACTTAAACCTACACTTACCTATTCGTCTGTAGAAACAGAATCAATATTACTATATTGAGGAGTTCTTGGTTATTCAAAAGGCTGCGTTACATTGAACCGCCGTCTAATGAATATCTCTGATGTTACACGACGTAATGACTCGCTGTGGAATATTCTAGAGATAAACTACGTAATTCTGGTTCGGGATTTAATATCGAATAAGTAAGGAATGGAATTAATGAAAGTATGCGTAGGTACAGAGTAATGGTATGTCTTTCAATATAGAGATTAATGTGAGTATGGTCTTTGGTAGATGTAACTTGTAGGTAAGTACATATTTTCCATTTGGATTTTAACAGGATTATTTAAAATT
Organism: Spodoptera frugiperda; assembly: GCF_023101765.2. Taxonomy (NCBI): domain Eukaryota; kingdom Metazoa; phylum Arthropoda; class Insecta; order Lepidoptera; family Noctuidae; genus Spodoptera; species Spodoptera frugiperda. The sequence continues at coordinate 4,472,091 of NC_064217.1, read as the reverse complement.
ATCAGTCTGCCTCGTTGGTCGAGTGGTCGCAAGTGCGACTGCCGAACAAGGGGTCTCGGGTTCGATTCCCGGGTCGGGCAAAGTATTACTGGGCTTTTTTCGAATTTTCGAAAATTTCTCGGTAGTAGCACGGAGACTGGAATTGTGTCCAGGATATGGCAATAGGCTCACCCCCTATTACATGGGACTTATAACACAAATGGTGAAAAGTGGGTGTACATTGTATAGCGGCATTACGTGCCGTAATGTGCACCTCTGCCTACCCCTTCGGGGATGAAAGGTGTGACGTTGTGTGTGTGTGTTAAAATTATCAATTTCTAAAGGAATTATTTGAAGTGTACTTTCCTACCTATACAAATTATTGCGTGCAATAGTGGTGCGATATACACACAATCATCCTTTTTATTGACAAATCCATTTATAATAATTCTCATCCAGACTTTACTCTGTCGAATATTTTACCAGCACAACGAAAACATTCCAACGCAATTTATAATATTCAGAAAATCACTTTGCTACTTTTTCTTTCATTTTCAACATAAAATTAGATTAACACTGCTAAACTAAAATGGGCTTGATAAAAGCATTGCTATAAACAGAACCACCATACAACTTGTTCCACCTTCCGGTATATTGTAGCTATTTCTGAACTTTTTATGTCCGGTACAGATATTTCTGTTGTTATTATGGTATTGTTAAGCTATATATTTTATATATTTTTATATTCTGCCAGTGGGTTCGCTCGTGTTACTGTGAGATGCAAAGTGATTGTGTGATGATTATGTGTTATTCCTGACCATAATCTGCCCCTGTTCCATTCAGCATTTTTGACACGAAGGATACAAACTTTCGCATTTATAATATTAATATGGAGCTACCCGTTTTAGTGAAGATTTGTTATAAAGCTTGGCATGTGGTTTGGAAAACGCAGTAACGTTCGCACGACGCAATCCATTACACGTCTCTCGATGACTAGATTAATACATATTATTATTTTATGAATGATAAAAAATACTATATCTTTTGTAATGAAAATAAATTGACGCTTAACTGAATATAAAAATAGAATATTTCTATTATTAAAATAAAGAAAGGACAACGGTTAGCTATTTTGGAAGTCGTTAATGAAATTAGCTTGTCTAGACAATCTAACAGAATTTTGTGGATTAAAATGAACTTAATAAAATCAAAGCGTTGGTTAAAGAAGCTGCAAACACAATATTGTTTTATTAAAGACAAGTTTGTCATTTGCGGCTATACCCACGCGCTCTTATGACTCAATTTAAACCGCATATTGTTATCATCTTGGCTGCCGATATACAAAAAATCTTTAAGTCTTTGACTGCCAATAGAAAACTGTTGAAGGCAAATCCTCCGCTAACGTCGGTCACTGGTGACCTCCGTGGCGTTTAAAGTGTTAAGTAAGTAGTTTCATTTAAGTCGTATGAATGATCTACAAACTGTTTAATCTTTCTAGTAGTCCTTTCGAGCTGCGAGGCTTATTTAAAACAAACAAACAAACGATCAAATGTTTCCTTTTTATAATACTAGTATTTGAAGTTTTATAACGATATGTTTTTTCTAAACGGAAGACGGCTATTGATAGAACAATGCTGCAATATAAATTTTAGAACGGAAGGAAATTGTAAAAAAAATACGTATTCTTTACGACACAAAAGTCTTGGTTCAAATGTCATAGTTATTTTTATAGCGAGATGAAACTTTTCTTCATCTCGTTGATTTGATCGTGAACGTGATCGGAACGTGAGAACTTTTTACTTTTTTATACTTAATAGGATGGCGATTGGCTCCCATCTCGCCTGGTGGTAAGCAGATGGAGTACGCCTACCTAAGAGCAACCTGTTCACTGGGGACTTGAAGACACCCAAGTTATAGTTTTGGTTTGGGTTTCTGTTTTTGGGATTTTCAGTTACTTGACCAAGTAGGGAAAGTATTTTCATTGATCTAGACACACGGCAGTGTGTCCGCCAAGTTCGAGCAAAAAAACCGACACACCGGCCGTGGGTTATATTACACGAACCATTTCGGGCCAAGTTCGACCCACCTATAACTCAAAATCTATTTTATCTACGCATATGAAATTTCTAGTATCTATCGAGATCTACTTACTTATCTAAAATACAAAATTTCATTAATGTACCTATTGTAGATCTTGAGATATTGACGTCAGAAAATCGCTATTTTTACTATACACTCACTGACTGACTCACTCACTCATCAAAAACCTAGACCACTTCCAATAGTCGTATTGACTTGAAATTTGGCATGGAGGTAGGTCTTTAGGTCAAGGTAAAGGAAAAAATCTGAAAATGGCCAAGTGTGAGTCGGTTTTAAAAATAATGAAGGTGTAAATTCATACCCCTAAGGAACTAAAACAAAAAAATTATCTATATCTTCCAATGGTCGTACCGACCTAAAATTCGTTACGAAGGTTTGTATTTAGTCAAAGTAAAGTAAAATAAGAAAAAAAGAAAATAAACCTTACAAAAATAAATGAAATCCCACCCAAAACATAAATGTGAAAGGATGCCAAGTTCGATAATATTGGAATGCTTCGCCTATAAAAGAAGTGAGATCTAAATAAGTACCAAGTTCCATACACAGACCTCAGTTAAAAATGATATAACTTGGCAAGTTTTAATAGAAAATTATATACTTGACTCATTGCGTTTAGTAGGTTTATAACAAAGTGTGTGAAAACTTGCCAACTTGTTATATCATTTTTAACTGAGGTCTGTGTATGGAACTTGGTACTTATTTAGATCTCACTTCTTTTATAGGCGAAGCATTCCAATATTATCGAACTTGGCATCCTTTCACATTTATGTTTTGGGTGGGATTTGTATTAGTTATACCGGCTTATTATTTACGAAATTTGTATTCACATACTTAGATTAAAAGACTGATTACTGTTGATGCAGCAAAAGAGGTATGTAAGATTCGTAACAATTGGCGTTCCATTATCTCTGCCTGCCAAAAATACATCTAGAGAGTAAGTAATAGATAAGAAAATGACTTAATCGTCGTCTCATTTAAAGATGATGAAATTCCGCTGTAATTAGCAAAGCATAACAGTAATATATAATTTAGTTTCGTATGCGTTGCACTATTTATTTATATTGCCACGGTTAGTATCACACAATTTGGCATTGGTTACTGTTTAACATAATATCGGAACATCTGTTTAATGAACCGGATAGGAGAGGTAATTTTCTAGTACCTACGAATCTTTTGGTAGACATCCAACTGATTTATTAAATGTAAAAGTTCAAGAGAATACATCAAAGTTCAGAGTAGTGATTTGACTTTAGTAATACAAGAGGTATTTCAAATCAGATAATGTATAGATACTTAATCTAAAGCAATAGGGTAGATGGCTGATTTTTATTTTAATTTCCATATTGTAGATTATTTTAAAATAATAGACAAGTATTTTTTTTATTTTCTTATGGAAACAAATACTTTCGAAGATATATCGATTTGAAATATCGCTTGACGTCACTTCTAGGTACGTTTTATACGTAGAAATGACGTATTTGCTTTGACTACCAAACTTTGATTCGTTTTATCTAAGTATTGTTATCTTATATGACAAAACTAATTGACGAACTAAATATATTTTTAGTTTTCATACTCCATCACCATCCGTATTAGTATGGGCAGTTCCCCAAGACTTCATTCAAATGAAATATTACAAACTTCCTTATCAAAAACAAACAAGTTTATGTACAAGCTCGACGAAAACAATATCTAAAGCAAATTGATTTTAGCCGACAGCTTACAAACATGCATAAATTCGCTCCATTTTCTAGTAATCATAAACCTTCCTCGTGCTCAATAATGTATGGCGAACCCAGTGCCCAGTTTACCTAGTGTTCCAATAAATAAGGGATGTGACGTCAAGAAGCTATGAAATTTAACCACGAACGGTCTTGCACCGGAACTTGCATATAATATATGTTATGTCGATCTTCTCGGTTCGTGAAATGTATCATCATTTTGTCGATGGACGGAATGTTTCGAAGTATTCGGATCAGGGGCGAGTTTCCATTTTGTTTTCGTATTTTTCCTAGGGGTCGTCTCCACCAGATGACGTAATGATGTTTAATGGAATGTCTAAGCCGATGAGTTTTTAAATTAATATTATTCAGGTTACGTGAACGACGTGTACTTAATACGAAGTTTATTGAGTTAATGGTGTTTTGTTTTTAATATGGGTGGGACGTAGGCGGTCAATATGTTTATGCTTTAATTTAGTTATTGGCCTATATTTTGGTTACTGAAGAAGATCTATCCTTTAAAAAGGGAGTGTATATCATATGTTTTTCTTTGATCATCATAATAAGCTTCTCATATAAATTAGTATTCATTAGACGAGATCCCCATACACTGAAATACAAAACTATTTGCGAAATTCCCGCCCTGGGCCGGTTATCTATGGAGCCATCTTGATATCAAAAGACTTGAAAAGCGAGTGGACCCTTCAAGCCCTATCTACATAAACGTATATTTTATGGGATGGATATTATGGAAGTCCTTTCTTAACAAAAACATAGTTTGTGGTCCGCAGCTCGCATTACGTAGCAATATGTTGCCCGATAAAAAATTGAGTACGGGTCTGAATTTATTTTCATCTGAGTACAGATGAATTGGTGTTGTGGGTCGCATCTGTTGTTCCATGTATCTATGATTTTTGAGATAAGGACGAAATATTCAATACTTTCTTTATTCTTCGAAGTCGTTCATAAAACTTCAACAGTTGGTTTGCGACAAGCGACACATTTAATAACCTTTTACGTACAAACTGTTTGTGATAATGAAAATAAAATCTTTCACGCAAAATAAAATAAAATAGTTTATTTCAATACTTTATAAATCTACTATGTACAAAGCTACTACTTCATATACTTCCATTTTATCTTCAGTTTTCCTGTTGACTGCCATCGAATAAGATTACCTAAGTTCATCATACAATTAGTCACGTGACCGTTCTTTACGACAAATGTAATTAAAATTAAATGCTGTAATAGAGAAAAAAATAAATCATATAAAAACTTCATCCAGTCCGAGCCTAATTAAAAAATCGAATTAATTTTAAAAAATGTGTCATAAAAATATGAAGAGTAGTTAATTAGGGAAGGTCGCTTCTGTACCCTTAGTACGAGTTTGATTTACGTTGAACGAAAACGAAACGAAAGCGCGTCCGGCGCTCTGATTGGCCGGCTAAAATAAACCAACCAATCACTGGGCCGAACGCGCTCTCGTTTTATTTTTGTTCAACGCAAAACAAACTAAACTAAGCTCTCTGATTGGTTGTGATGTAGAGACTCAGGTACTCTAACGAAATTTAAATATTTTCTTTGACGCCTTAATGAACCTGACTGCTTTTTATAACTATTAAGAATAAATGAGAGAGCCACGGACAGTAGCTTTTTTAAAATGTAATTTTTCTTTTCTTTTACTTTGTTGAATGTACGCAGATAATTATGTTAGGCGTGGACTGTGATCCGGAGTTGCGGACTACCTAGCGGGTTTACCGGGGCTCCGGCTAGAAAAGCTGGAGCAGGAACGGGGTGGTTTTTAGTCAATAAGAGTCTGATACTTCTCGCCTCGCCAAAGGCGGGAGAAGACATTGGATGATTTTCTCCCCTTAAAAAAGGCGTGGACTGTAGCATTGGTTGGGCAATAGGTATCGGATACGTAAGAATTTATTGAACGAATAATAATTTAATTAATTCATTGATCAGATCGGGAGAACAGAAAAGTCTAATAGATTTAATCCTACTTAAAAACTTTTAGGAATATCATTACATACATCCAGAAAATATATTTCATGTATGTATTAAGTGGGTGTTATTTCAAAATATTTCTAACTTATATCATTTAGAAATGAAGGCCAAGAGCAACAGCTTCATTTAACAGCTATATAATACATAACAAATATGTAGCACGACCCATATATAGGTAAACTCATTCACCATAATATAATTTCCCTTACGCACATTTCCTGTGAGTTACGCTTGAACTATATTTCACATAGAGGAAACTATTCGCAACGTAATATTAATTCACTTCCCCCACTAACTATTACGCTTGTTTGGGAAAACCTCATGAATTAATTGATGATGAATGTAAATTCCAATGAAAATTCATAAATATTTATGTAGGTCCCACATAATTTACTTACCACAAATTTTATATGCTTTGATTTTTAGTTTAGCCGGTAAACGAGTAGACTGATCCTGATGATACCTGATGGTAAGCAGTCACCGCCGCCCGAAACACCAGAGGCATTACAAGTGCGTTGCCGGATTTTTGGGGGTTAGGAATTTAAGGGTTGTTGGGGAATCGATTTTGGGATTAGGCCTCCGGTAAACTCACCCACACAACGACACATAACACACGCGTTGTTTCACGTTGGTTTTCTGTAAGGCCGTCGTATCATCCCGGTCGAGCCGAGAATAGGTTTTACCCATTCTTTCACGTACTCTCATAGTTAGTGGCTTAAATATTATAGTGTTTTAAAATCATCTTCATAATAAGTATGAGATATCGTAGTGTACTGTATTGAAATAAAACATAAGTAGTAAAAAATATTACAAACTGTCTCCATGTTCCATTCTATTAAGAATAGATTATTATAAATAATCGTCTGCATCCAAAACGATGTCACTTTACCTATATCAATCATCGGAAAATCTAAACTAAATCTACGTTATTGATGTTGTTCAGAGTTTGCTTACAATCTGTCATTGTAGCTGCATTATGCAGTATTTAGATCAAATCGCTGCACGTGCTCCGATATCGTGTAAACACGTGGATTGCATCATGATCTCATCTGTTGGGTAAACATTATTGTTATAAGGGAACTTGGTTGTGTAACTAACTATGTTACGCTTGCTTTTACCAAAGGGGTAGATTAAATATAATAGTTTTGTGTTTTAACATGAAAAATGGTGAGTTTATTACTAATGGTAAATTTTGAAATTCTCGTCTTATCGGGGGTGACGATGATCACGCCCCTTACATAGAGGCCGAGATGCAGTGGTGCACATTACGGCCCGTAATGCTACTGTACAATTGTACACCCACTTTTCAATAGCCTTGTCTGTATGTATTTCGGTCTATAGAGATCTCTTCAGAGAATCTTAACGAAGATTAGAGCGTTTGATGACGTGAAAAATCTTTTCCAAAATTCCCATCTGTAAATGACTCAGATTCCTAGATCTTGCGAACACTAATGAATGCTCTAATTCAAGGAAGGATAAGAAGTATGAATCAATTTTTAAATCAAAGTGAAACTACAATTATATGTATTACGTTCACGTGTGATTTTCGTGTCACGGTAACACTCACTACACTCAGTCATTTCTATGAATTCGGAACATCAAAGGCGATGGTACAAAAGTAACAAATGTTAGTAAATGGGTCATACTATAAGATTTATTACATTGATAATAAATTCTAGATTGTATTTTATGCATTTAATATAACTTTCTTTATAAAAAAGCAAAATTAGGTCTAGACTTATAGAAAATAGAACTCAATTTTAGGTATTTGGGTCACAAAAAATTACATAAGTACCGCCTGTGGAGGTTTTAATAAAAAAGTTTAGTATTTTTTAAGGAAAATGAGGTCATATTTATTTAACACGATAGGCTGTTTCATTGTTACATTACAAATATTTTATAACAACATTTTCCAACAGACGATTTTGTTTATTAACATTGTGTAACGTCCCAGACCATTACGGGTTCGTTGTAATTTTGTTAAATACTCTAATTAAAGAGCAAATAATACTATTATACTGTTACTATACATATAGATTAAATAATACTATATATGTATGTATACAAGCCATCATTCCGTATTTCTAGTGCGTAATTAAACAACGCTCCTGTTAGTCTAAGCAACTACCATTAAAACAGCTCAGACAGGCAATTAAGTCTGCTAAATCTGTACAAACATAAGCCTAAAGTCGTAAATATCATATAGGATTAAGTTATTTGATATAAGTTTAAAGCTAAACATTAGTTACATATGCGTAATCCCAAACGTTAGCGGGTTTACCGCAATAGTCTATAGAACTCAAAATTTACGAACGGACTTTAGAATGCAAATTACCCTCGAAGTGACCCTTTAGTTCGGTCTTTGGGTTGTTTTGGGATCTTCGTTATATTTTCGTGAAATATTCTATTGTTGTTTTAGAAAACTGAGCTATTTCTTTGTTATTTTTCTTTATTTTATAGTTTACGTAAATGTCACGGAGTACATATATGTATATATTGATTCTACAGACTTGCTGTTTTGCTTATGGCTTGTCCCAAGTTCGTCATTATGCATGGGTTTGGCGATATAGCAAATAGGTAGATATTTCTAAGTTTGTTAGTAAATAAAATTACTCTATTGACATCTGAAAATATATAACTAAATTAGAAATTTCGATTTTCTCCGTCTCCGGTGAATGTAGTAAGGCGAAACTTTTAATTACTTTTTTACGATACAAATAACACGTAAGGACGTAAAACCCCGCCCCTGTGTTATTAATACGAACGAGATCAATCGTCATATCGTTTCGCCAGCTGTTTACATTCGCAGCAATAAAATTTTAAGGAATATTCACATCTGTAAGTCCATGTCATGTGTTATTTTCGGCCAACCTATTTACCTAAGCTTTGGCGCTCCGGTTAATTAAGAACGGGTATTTAAAAATGTTACATGTGTCCAATTCCTGATACATGACTGAGAATTGGAGCGGTCATTGGCACACACATGTTGACGGGCAAGCGGCCAGTCTAACTTGGTCTCCCAAAACATTGACGCGGCAAAGAAATAAAGGGCAGTTTATCTTGCTCTATATGGGTCAACCGAACAATGCTTTAGGCCAGTTTACGAGCAATCTCAGTATACAATATTAAGTAAGATATATCATGTTGCATGGAAGAATGTCGTAATGAATGGCCTTTGTTCTTTAGCGAGAGTATTATGTGTCCACTGTCCATATTGCAGGAAATAAATTGTGCCCATTTTGGTTTTTGATGTTCAAACCTTTTTACGTATAAAATTACGCAACATTTTTCGGAAATACGGAATACTTACTGAGGTTAAAAATATGCCTAATGTAGGACAAGCCTATATACATCTACTGGAATTAATAATATGACTTTTGAAAAGAGATTACATTTATTAACAAATTGAACGCAGTGGTGGACACCGGTGACCGACGTTAGCGGAGGATTTGCCTTCAACAGTTTTCTATTGGCAGTCAAAGACTTAAGCACTTTTCTGCCTTCGCCTTTAAGTAATGCAAGGCTTACCATAACACCGTATGTTATATACAGCATGTGAGTAATTCAACGATACTATCCACAGTTTCTAATATCCGTGATAGTTGATTAATGATAGTAAGGTACACGTTACGCTAATCTATTTTCTATTTAGTAACTAACTAAGTCGAAGTTTGCGTATTAAGATTTATAGTCACGTTATCCCTTAATGTTTCTAAACTTTGTGCAGTGGCCCTAAAAGTTTTATCAATAGGTTGCTGGATACTAATTTTGTCGATGTTATTGTGATTAATCGTCTGTATCTGACTAGTGCTTTTTATTAGGCACTAGCTCTCCTCTCAATAAATTTGGTTTAGCAGGGGTCGGAATGAATTTATCCATACATAATATTATGTTGATGTTTTTTTAAGACAGAAAATAAAGTTACAGCTTGTATATGTATCAAAATAAGTCAACCTGTAAATAAAAAAAGAAAAGTAAATCCAAAATCACCACAATATTGTTTACAAAACAGCGTTTCCGAAATAGGTGACCAAAATTGCATATTCAATCTTAATCTGTCTAAATCGAAATAACAAGATAGTTGGTCGTAAGCAGAAATGGTGTGATTTATCTTGAGGAATCTGTCATGTAACCGTACAGTCGCGGGCGCGCTGCCAAACCGTTTCACTTCCCTTCGCTAGGGATGTCACGATACCAACGATCTTTGATTATTATATGCAACATACATAGTAACTGTAGTTTTAATTTGCTATTTTATTACAATCAGCAGATCAATTATTTTTTATCAAATATAACACACGCACGTTTGAAATTCGCTAGCTTTTTCGACAAATATATTTCTTTGGTTCATAAAAACTTCTGTTATACATTACATTACGTTATTATTCACCAAGATTGTATAAATGTAATGCTATGTGTAGTAAAAAGTACGGCATGTAAAATGTACCACAAATATAATATTTTAAAGACTCTCTATTACCGTATCTCAGACGTTACACTTGAAACTAGAATATCAAAATTATACAACCCCTATCATCACTCCTAAAATACCGTTAAAAGTACGGAGTATAAAGCTAAACTTCAAACATTTAGTTCATTCAATATACACGTAATACAGATGCAATAGGCGCTAGTGCTGCAACTCAAGAATACGACACAATATCAATGTCGATCGATTGGAATTGAATTCAAGAGTAAGCCCCAGATTTTGAAATAAGATCCAATGAAATTTGGAAGCAAATGCAACAATACAGAATTGTAATGAAATTTTACATGACAAGGACAACGATTTATTGCTAGCCTTTTATTCTAAATGAAATATTCTCAGCGGTTTTTGTTTGGCGTGATGACGGTCGATGCTAGGCTGGGTTTAAGTAGATCATGTATAACAATAGAATGGTACTCAAGATATATGTGAAGTTATATGTTTTCTCTGTGTCTGAGTAAGGACTGAATATATTATGTGAGATGTAAAACGGTAATGGATTAGTTCTGTACATCATTATAGTTTATTTTATTGTTAGTTGTTACGTTAAAAATAGCGTTAGTTCACGTGTGGATGCATAGAGTTGTGACAAAGGGATTTTAAGTGTTTAAGTAGGGAGTTGTGTAAGTGTGGATGTGTATAGAGTTGTGTCAAAGGATTTTTTTGAGAGTGAAGCGTTTATTAATGACCTTTTGTAGGTGATTCACAAACAATTTTTTAGCTAAGATTTTTCTGTGATCATTGGAGACAGAGATTATTTGTTTTTTCTATAATTATGTGATGACGTCACACATTATTGATAAAGTTTTCTGAAGAGTTTGAAACGAGTACTTACTCTTATAGTAACCTGTATGATTGATTAGTTCAATATCCAACTTCTTCCTAATTGACAGGAAAGTCTATGAAATCCTTCTTTGCTTTAAGCGCCAGGGTTTTCTACGATTGCGACCAACAGGGTTTTGTCTTTCTGTATAACCGTAGCTACGTGAAGCACATTAGTATTATTAAAATTACCATCATAACACCACGCATCTTATAACCAGTCTCCCGCTTAAAGCCGCGCCAACCCTATCTCAATGTACTTAATTGGTAGTGTCGGAATGTTCGCAGCGGCGGCGTCGTCACCACGCTAACCACACGTGTTGTGTCTTCAAGGGATTGTCCTTTTGTTCCATTTACCGGCCATCACATGGCCAACATATTGCACTGAGACATACCCACTTTGATGTGCTTCAAATCTCCCCGTTATATTATTATGGTCACCATAAAATGAGGACATGACATGTGCGTTTATGTTATTCTTTTGTTTTCTACGTTATGGCGTGTTAAAAGTTTTACTGCATGGAATAATGGATGGTAGGGATTTTGAAGGGAATTTATAGTTATTATCTTTTTATTGTAGTTGCATAAAATTATAAGGATAGAAATAGTATTTGGGTGTAAAGTACAGGTTTAAAAAAGGATATTCAAATTCAAATAGAATTAGTAATTTATTCTACTATTGGAGAAATTGGTGGTCTTAATTGTTTTTTTAGTACTTGAAGTAATTTTATTTCTTCTATGATTCGAATGTTTATTTTAATGAAGGTATCTAAATTTTCACCGTAAGCTTCCTAAGTGCTTTAGGTAATAAATTGGGCTCTAATGATCCAGACCGGTATCAGAATTTGAATTAGGTAATAAACATGCAGAAACTAACTCTAGGTAAAATATCGTAAATCATTTATTATTTGCATGACATTTATAATTTTACCCTTAACTTAAGTTATTTGGTGAAGGATTTAAATTCAAGGTGAGTTTGGAATGAGGTAGGATCATAGCTGTAATACATAACAATACGTTATATTATTTATTATTAAACATATATATGTAAAGTCTTTCTCTATAAGTAAGCTCTGTAATCGAGTAAAATTTGGTTTGGTTATAAAACATACAAATAGCTTAAATAACATAAAAGGAGATAATTCCTAAATAAAAGAATATATCGTGACTTCACATATTAGATATAGGCGCATCCACAGTTATTTAAATTTGGGCCGTTCTTAATTAGAGGTCCACAGTGCTAACAATGTAAACTTTTTGTAACTTTACAACGAAAGGGTTTTTCTTTATTGTAATATATAACATCTTATTATTAAATGAATTAGTTTAAAATTATGTAACATTATATAATCTTCTTTTGATTCTGTTTTAAACTAGTTCAAACTACTTACATAATGAATTATAGACCTCATTCTGGTGATCTCACCATGGTTTATCAGATAAAATAGTAAATTCAGTTTACTGAAGGTGATTTCACGTAAATATACTGAGAAAAGCTCTACTAGTTTCGAGACACAGAGGGACTCTTCCGCTTTTCTTAGTATATTTACGTGAGTAAACCGTTATTTTTATTTGAGTATGTCTTACGATAGTTTTTTTATAAAAATAAGATAAAACAGTGGTAGTCACATTAGCTTAATATGCTTCCTGAGACTTCAATCCTCGGATTTATTAAAAACACTTTCACTAAATTTTTTTCTCTAGAATAAATTGTCTATTGACATATAAAACCGCTAGGCAGGTTCTCCTGTCATATATCGAGGGCAATACACTTATTTTTATAAAGACAGCTGCCTAAGCATTGTTTATCAAGTTTACCTACGTCAAAGGTTGGATAAAAGCATGATCAAACAGCTATATGTGGGCTGGACTAGTAGTTTCTTAGAAATGTCTTTGTAGTGTCACTAGGAAGTGGTGTCCCAGTATAGAGCTTGTGTTCCACGTAATTTATTTGATGTTGTAAAATTATTGTTTTATGACCCCATATTATTAGTTATATAAACATATCCTATAATCCAATTTAAAGAATTAGATTATTATTGAAACTTGAGCCTTTAATTTCTTATTGTAAGTTTGAAGTCGCCAACCCGCATTGAGCAAGCGTGGTGATTAATGCTCAAACTTTCTCCGTGTCATAAGAGGCCTTTGGTCAGCTGTTGTCACCCATTGGATTTTTTTTTCTGTTTAAATAAATTACTGCCTATATGGTCTGACGTTTTGTTATGTTATAGATACACGTAATTTTACAGTAGAATATAATTCAAATCTATATAATAGGACAGTATCTTATTTTCTTTTAAATGTCCGTCTGATAGTGTATTTCAAAACATTAGACACATATTTTTACTTTCCTTACAAAATTAATTAAGGAAAAAATGTCATGCGTAGAAATTACCTACAATGTGTAGTGTGTGCAAAATTAACTGTCAATTATTAACCAAAATGCAATGTGTCTTACTATATTGGACTATATATAATTATTGTGATTAGGGTCTAATTTCGTGGGTGAATAATTTGTAGATGTACTCGACTATGGTTAATCTTAATTACGTCATTAATGGTATCTCATGAGTTGACTCTCAATTAACTTTAAGTAATGAGTTTCCGTGAGATTTGGTAGCCAAGTACTAAGTAAACATGAGTTATTTCAATACTTGCAGACAAATAATTATCTAGATAATCATATAGTGTTGAAAAGATTGAACAAAGTTCGTGTCTACTACAAAAAAGTATGCATTTCGCTTGTAATCACTATACCAAAATACTTTGTTTTAATAACATACATATGTCGGGATCGAGGGTAGAATTGAAACACAGGCGTCCACCCTCGGCGCTCGACGGAGTCAAGGATTCATCGGCTGAGCGGCGTGTCGATCACTTCTCGTGCAGCAGCCGACCAGTGCGGTCGAATATTGAACCGTCGTGTGTTTCAACTGTATACCTAGTCTGTAACCTGTTAGTTTGATATTGTAACAGTTAATTATCTTTCATGTACTTTGTAACCATGTTTGCACTTTGAGAGTGACTGAGACCTCTGAGTTTGTTTCGGCATTTCTTCTCAGAGTAGTCGGTAGGAAATGCCGGCCCCATCAGTAGCTTAAGTAAAGTAACAGTGCAATGTACAGAATTAAACAATAGTTCCATATCGAAGACTTTATTATTTTACTGCTACCTTCGTCATAACGCCCACAAGTATTCCTGACATGAGTAGTGAGATTCTCCTTTCACCGACATATCGAAAGTGAGAGATCTCCTATCTCCGACATCAGAAGTGAGATGGACCCGGACGATTGAAGATGTTGAAATCATCGGAGCTGATTCATCGAGAACTACTTGCATTCGACCCCAACAAAGAAGACTGCGATGCAAGGCTCAGCTTGGAGTGCATTCAAATCCAACCCCAGCACAGCACATCGTCATCTGGTACACGAGCAACGGCGACAGCGGCAGCGGACCAGGGGACGCGGCGACGGCAGCGGACCAGGGGACGCGGCGACGGCAGCGGACCAGGGGACGCGGCGACGGCAGCGGACCAGGGGACGCGGCGACGGCAGCGGACCAGGGGACGCGGCGACGGCAGCGGACCAGGGGACGCGGCGGCAGCGACAGCGGGCCAGGGGACGCGGCGACAGCGGCAGCGAACCAGGGCGCGCGGTGGCAGCGGCAGCGGGCCAGGTGACGCAGCGTAAGCGCGGCGTATGGTGAGAAGCGTATTGATGTCTGCAGTTGGACACTGCCATCATCGGGAATATTCAGGTGACCTTGTTCCTTTTATTATGATTCTGATACCAAATGCTTTGTAGGATGAAAACGAGTCAGCGTTTCCAGTTTACAATTGTTGATTTTGCGATCAGAAGTATTATTTTACTTCTGTCGGGTAGTCATAATAAAAACTTAGTCGTGATGTTTTAGAACCGAGATCAGTTGAAGAGTCATTAGAATGACGTCTGTTGGGTAATGTTATTCTGTGTTGTATATTGTTAGGTTGAGATTTGTGATGTGTTAAGCAAGAATAGATAGTTCTAAACAAAATTCATGACAGAGTTGTCTAATCATCAGGATCGGTGTACTTAGAGCCTAATGTAGTAATTCTAGAGATCAAACATTCTGATTTATTTTACAGCACCGTGAGTGCTTATCACAGTCGTTACTGCAGCGGGGGCTCGAGTCCATAACATGAAACTACAGTCGTAGCTGACTTGTAGCGACTTGGGAGTCCTTGCGAGTGACTGTCATGTGGTAACCTCGAAACATTCGATGTTGGCTATTAATTTAATTTAATTTTGATTGAGGGTACCTAGACATGAGAAATGTTTCCATTTTAGTTTACATTTTAGTACGTAGATAATGTTAGACGGCTAGTCCAGATGTAATCGATCAGATCGGGTTTTGCCTTGTAAAGAAAACCACGGAGTTACGAGACGACTCAGTATTTCAATTTCATAGTGCGTCTACATTTTATAGTGACGGTACAATGATATTAGATATTTTATGTTTTAAGAATTTATTTCATAGTAAGAACATGATTATGCAAGATGTAGGTACATTGAGAATTATTTTAATAATTCACTAAAAGGTGATACTGACATTTCAACTTTTTACCATTATGAGTATTGTAGTTGTAGCTGTGGGTAGAATGGTTGTTTAAGCGGTAGTTGCATATTTTGATAGTGCATCTAAATTGAATAGTTTAAGTTAGGTAAAATGCCGAGAAATCTAAATTGAGGTACAGTAGGTATACGACGTTCTGACAAATAAGGATGAGGAGGATATCTGATCACTAGGTTCCTCGAGAAGTTTGAGAAATGTAAGTGGTAGAATTTCCTGTACACATCGTTACTACTTGTACTCAACACTCATCATTCACACTCATGCCCTAAACACTCGACACTGTGGACCGCACCGCATGAGTAGTATGTGGTGATGGGTCTGGCACAATGGACCGCGCTCATGAGGAGCATGAGGCGATGGTCAGTGTACACACCGGACCGCGCTCATGAAGAGCATGAGGTGATGGGTCTATGCACACACTCACACTCGGACCGCACACATGAGGACCATGTGGCGATGGGTCTGCACAAACTCGCATTGAGACCGCACCCGTGAAGAACATGGCTGTTGGGTCTTCACTCACAAGCACATACTCACACTTACATCATGTACACACACTCACATACACGTAGGTACTTAGAAAAATATGCCGACGAATTAAAGTTAAACTGTCATAATTCAGATAAAGTAGTTCAAATAGCAGATACCTTAGAGGGTAGATTATTAGAGTAGTTGAAGGTAGTAGAACCTGTGTTTGAGTTTGCAAGGTGATCGTAGTTTAAAAGATGTTTGTTAATGAGGGTTTCAGTGCAAACCAAGGAGTCTAGCAGAGACTCGGTGTTCCCATGTGGGGTTCACGTGAGACAGAATAACTGTATGGTACGAGAACTGTGCGTAGCCGTGATCACTTGTAAAGCTTGAATGCTTTGAGTTACTTGGTAGAATCATTATTTTGCGAGTAACTATGTTTGTGAAATATCAGTTTCACTGGTTTTGATATTGATTTGTTTCGATACATAGTAACGAGTTAAGTAACATTTTTATGAGGATGATGGTTCAAGTTTTAGAAGGTCACGCATCAGCCGAGATTGGTTTTGATGAAGTTAATGAAGCTCGGTAGAAACTCGGGTAAGGGGACTCTAGAAGCCATTATGTGTTTGTGCTGTCTCTATTCGTTTGTTGTATGTTTGTGTCCGATCACCTCAGTAGCGGTCGCGTATTCGCAACCCGGTCACAAACGGAATCTCCGAGTGTCGCCTCGAGAGTCCGTTCGGTGCGCGGTACGAGTTTGGCTCTGACGGGGGTCGGCGGCTGTCTGTGTTCGGTATGTTTGTGTTCGATCACCTCAGTAGCGGTCACGTATTCGCAACCCGGTCGCAAACGGAATCTCCGAGTGTCGCCTCGAGCGTCCGTTCGGTGCGCGATACGAGTTTGGCTCTGACGGGGGTCGGCGGTTGTATGTGTTCGTTTTGTGTCGGGGTCTGTAGAGGCCATGCGTGTGGTTGCCGGAGGGCGACACACGGGAGATCCGAGGGATCTGATCCATGTGATGGATGTCAGCAATGTGATTGCTGGTCGGCTTGGGAGCCGGGGCACTGGGTGCATTGCTCGTGGACTCGAGTAAGGGCATGCCAGGGGCCATTGTTGGTAGTTGCGTGGTTACCAGGTGGTGACGCACGGAAGATCCATGTGATGGATGTCAGCAATGTGATTGCTGGTCGGCTTGAGAGCCGGGGCACTAGGTGACTTGCTCGTGGACTCGAGTAAGGGCATGCTAGGGGCCATGTGATGGAAGTCAGCAATGTGATTGCTGGTCGGCTAGAGAGCCGGGGCGCACTAGATGTCTTACTCGGGAGTTTCTAGAGTTGTACTTAGTAGTTTGTAATTTTTGTTAATAAGAACGGCTGTGATGCGTGAACCTAACAGTTTGATGCTTTTGTAATTGTGTGTGGAATGTGGTCAGGAATGACCGAGCTATATGATACTTTGCGTGTAATTTTCTGTCACAGATGAGCTGTCACACGAGGACGTGTGCAAGCAGGATGGCCGTGTCGGGATCGAGGGTAGAATTGAAACACAGGCGTCCACCCTCGGCGCTCGACGGAGTCAAGGATTCATCGGCTGAGCGGCGTGTCGATCACTTCTCGTGCAGCAGCCGACCAGTGCGGTCGAATATTGAACCGTCGTGTGTTTCAACTGTATACCTAGTCTGTAACCTGTTAGTTTGATATTGTAACAGTTAATTATCTTTCATGTACTTTGTAACCATGTTTGCACTTTGAGAGTGACTGAGACCTCTGAGTTTGTTTCGGCATTTCTTCTCAGAGTAGTCGGTAGGAAATGCCGGCCCCATCAGTAGCTTAAGTAAAGTAACAGTGCAATGTACAGAATTAAACAATAGTTCCATATCGAAGACTTTATTATTTTACTGCTACCTTCGTCATAACGCCCACAAGTATTCCTGACATGAGTAGTGAGATTCTCCTTTCACCGACATATCGAAAGTGAGAGATCTCCTATCTCCGACACATACATAATAATGGGCACATGTTTTGAAGTTATTTATAGGTATGTAAACTTAGATAACCTTTCGGAATTCCTGATTGAAGTTAGTCTAAAATAAGCACTAACATTTAAATACTACTTAGTATTCAAAACATTGTACAACAACCAAAAATGGTTCTCTGCCTCTGACGTAGCAGTGTGCGAATTCAATATTTTTTATGCATTGACAGCCATTCATCCTGTTCACATACGCGTTTAACATACAAACATCTTTTAAAATGTACAAAATAATGAATGCGACATCCGAAAACGATTTCTGCGACAATGTTCCTACTTAATAAATACTTTGTTTGCAAAATATGAACTTTGCTCTATCTGTAGTTGGTATTGAAATATTTGCTAAACTATACAGATGAGAAGTACATTTTATTATATGCTATAATATAAAAAAACAATTGCTGTTCGTTAGTCTCACTAAAACTAGAGAACGGCTGGCCGATTTGCCAATTTTGGTCTTGAATTATTTGTAGAAGTCTTAGGAGGGTTTAAAAGGTATACAATTTCATACAATAATAGCGACATAAAAGAACAGTTATGAGGCTATCTACGCACTTGGGGGTCATGACATTACTTAAAAATCTTATTTTTTTACATACATATAGCAGATCTTATTACATTTATTTATATAAGTACCTCTATGTTTATATGATTGTATACTACTGCAAAGAGTTGAATGCTATTTTCATTATAAAGAGGTCTAATTAAAATCATAGGTTTACGTTTTACGGAAATTTCTTAACAAAATGTAAATACATGTTTGATTATTGTAAAGTCGCAGGTAAAAGTTAGTTTAATAATAAATATTCAATCTTATACCTATGAGAAAGGTGTCGTTTCCGTGCCAATAGATAGTAAACATATTTATATGCAAGAGAATATCTTTTCGTACTTTGCATGCTGATAGCTTGATCACAGTTCCTGTATCGATCTATTTTGTGTCGGTTCAATCGATTATCGTTACGTCAATGTATCGATTAATATGTTTTCATAGTCACGAATTATTCTGGAATGAGTAAATACAAAAACAATATGGTTTCGGCCTTCGAATCGAGCTTTGTTTGTTGTTTTTTATGCTTAGGTAATAGAAGTTTATTGTATGTTGAGTAATAAATAGAAGTAAAAAATATTTATATATAGTTTATTTTTTTTTAATTTAATGTCCGTCTTGTAAATTGTTTTAAAATATTAGACACGTATTTTTTATTTTCTTACGGAAACAAATACTTTCGAAGATATTTTGCTTTGAAATATCGCGTGACGTCACTTCTAGGTATGTTTTATACGTAGAAATGACGTATTTGCTCTCACTCCTAGTATTGTTATCGTATATGAAAAAAAATACCTGTTTAATATTTTTTCATTACCTAACTGACGGAGTAATCAAATTTTGAATTTTCATACCCCGTCATCATCCTTTTTTTATAAACCTTATTTTGCTATATTTTTTTGAAGTATATTTCAAAGTAATCGAATATTGGAATAATGTAAATAAAAAACAGGTAGATAATTTAAATACCATTAATATTTATGCAGTATTAACAATACCGGTCCTAATTTGAAACAACACAGCAGGTGTTACATTTTCCCATGCTCACGGTACGTGTATAGCCTAGGGATAGCTCTTTTCAGACTATAATAGAACACTATTGTTAGGCAAGCGCTAGGCGTACCGTGGCACATAATCCGCTTCAATTTAAAAGCCTGCATCAGCCTAAAACTGGCTTAAACTAGAAGTAGCGAAATCACAAAGCCTATGCTGAATAAGAGATCGATAAACTAGCAAACACAATACACAGTTATATGAGGAAAATAGTTAGTTTTTACGCATAATGTTAATCATTTATATTGTTGTATTCCTTTCGAATTGAAAGAAGGCGGCTTGTCGTTCTACGTGGAGGACTAAGGGGGAGGCCTTTATTCAACGTAGATGACACACGGTTGATGATGTTGATTCCTTTCGATTAGCATGTCATATGTTTGTTCGAGTTTCTCCTATTAGGTAAACGGCATCATAATGTCACTGTTAACTATCTTCTATTCTATATCTTGCCTACACAATCCACCCATCCGTGTCAGGTCCAGCTTTCTATTAATAAACAACTTTACTATTAACAAATTTATCAAACCAGACGATTTAATGTATCATTAAGTCATGAAATAGCGCGGATACCAAAACGAGAAGAACAGTATTTGCATTAACCATGAAACAAAAGGGAAGAGAATGGTTTTTACTTTCCCCGAAGACATGGCGGCGTCAGTCCCCTGCAACTAACATAAAACCGGTGGCACAAGTTTTAAGTACACTTCTCTAAGTAAGTTTTTCCCTTATATCCGTAATGTACAGCCCCACAGGCGAAACTGCCGTGAACCACAAGGGCTTGAAGGGAAATATATTATTCTGTTCGGGGAACAGTAAGGTATTTGAATTATTTTTGGATGTGCTGCTCACAATCTAGGCAGGCTATTGTTTAGCTTGAATTCTTAGGGTCGAGCTTTATCGGATAATAGGTTTTATTGTTATGATATAAGCCGGTAAACGTGCTGCGGATCACCTGTTTGTAAGCAGTCACTGCCGCCCATGGACACCCGAAGCACCAGAAGCGTTACAAGTGCATTGCCGGCCTTTTGGGGGTTAGGAATTTAAGTGTTGTTCAGGAATCCTCGATTCAACAACACTTAAATTTATTTATTAGATTGGGAAGGGGGTAATTGGGTCTTCGGAAACCTCACTTATACAACGCAAGTGTTGTTTCACGTTGGTTTTCCGTGAGGCCGTTGTATCATTACGGTCGAGTTTGCCCATTCGTGCCGAAGCATGGCTCTCCCACACTTTGAAATTATTTAAAAGTATTAGTCAAGTTTAGTCTGAATTAAAAATAGAATTGTGTATTTTTTGTTTTCACTTTTACGTCTGTAAACATCTTCAAAAGAAACATAATCAGAGAATGCCATTATGTTGTTATGTATACACACGTCATATAACAAAAACGAGCGCCAAGATACGAACGGCAGAAACATTAAAATAAATAAAAGTCAAGAGATTTAACGTGAAACATAAGGAGTCCTTCAATCTTCCCCGAGAACCCTTAACATACGGAGTAGGTACCAGCATCCAAGAATCCAAGATAATGACATACGTTTGCCTAATGTCTTGGAAGTTACAAAAAGCCATTTGGATCACTTGACTTCTTCATTTACCAGCCACACAGCCACCGGGGAACATGCCTAGATAGATCTAATTACTACTTTCAAGCTGTTCCTACTAATCTCCGATGAAAGTTTTTGTTGAGAAACTGATATGCGATTTTTCTTCTTTGGTTAGTGACAGTTTGTCGTGCAATTAAAGATTTTATTGCCTTTGTTTAAAGTTTAAAGTGTAAATTTTTGTGTAACCATTGCAATGAAAAAGTTCATAAAGATAATTAATTTGCATTTCATGAATATATATTCGTATTTGACTCGTATCTTTGTAAATAAACTCGTACAAAATTAAACATGTTGTATGAAAAAGTTTTTTAATAATGTTCTTTCTATTCTAAAAAGTTCTTGACACCGATTTTTTGTTAGCAGAAGTTGGACATTAGAACATCTATTATAACTTTTTAGACAGTACATTACTCACATAAGAACTAAGATAAGTTCAGCTTACACTTTGTTAAAATATAAAAAGATTTTGTTTTTGAAATATGGGATCCCTATTGGACCTTACTCAAAGATAACTGCTGTGATTTTAGGTATATTTTACAAACGATATTCTGAATGAAAATCATCAAACACTTTACATTTTATTTGAATAAGTTTTCTCATTATCCCTTAGCAAATAATGTTAACAACAAAAACCTTGAAAATCTAATAGAGACACGACTATAAAG
Source organism: Spodoptera frugiperda (assembly GCF_023101765.2). Lineage (NCBI taxonomy): Eukaryota > Metazoa > Arthropoda > Insecta > Lepidoptera > Noctuidae > Spodoptera > Spodoptera frugiperda. The sequence goes on along the minus strand of NC_064217.1, from coordinate 4,449,985 downwards.
GTAATTGAAAACTAACTAACTGGCTTGCATACTGCACCTTTGACGCCGAAGACTGATGAAATTTAATAACTTAAACCCAACAAGAATATTAGTCCGCTGTAAAAAGGTGGCGAAAGCAGAAGCCGGCAGGTCTAGTTACACCTTTCATTTTCATCTTTATTAATTGGATATAAAGTCGAAAATTCTATATAAAGAACGATAGATTGGTTCTGCAAGATACGAAGTCTTAGCGCAAGAAGTTTCCTTTCACTGAAAATAAATGAAGCGAATTTAAACTTTGAACACTTGACTCTGCTAAGACTTATCCACAAACTTGTGGCTGAAACTATCAACGTTCACACTGACTTATCTTGGCTGTTAGATTAATTGAATTTGAAGGAAATCTTCAGGCCTCTGGGGATGGATATCTTTGAACATAAATTTTGATAAACATGTTTTGTTTGTCAAAGTAGTTAAATTGATATTATCACGGTGAAAAATTGTGCTTTTATCCGGCTTAATGCAGGGTTATTGCAAGTAATATTACGTTCACCCGCTTATTGTGGTCTGAGGACGCATCTGAACAGTTTAATTATCATTACAACACCGACGTGATAACATTTTTTACCCCTCACTAGTAATAATCCTAAAATTAGTAAACCCTTTCGCATAATTTGGTTTGCCAAAAATGGAGGCCGTGTAGGTTGAGAGAGCATTGAAAATTTTGATATCGGACGGTTTACCTGGCTATAAAAAGATAGCTAAAGGGTGTCGACCTATTTTATCGGATATATTAACTTATTATCAAGTGCTTGACCGACCCTTTAGATCAAAATGATATTATAAAAACAGTTTTTCAATATAAATAAGTTAATAGAAACTTGAGACTGCGCAGGTATTAATTTTTGGGGTCTTTTCAATGATTATTCATGCCTAAAAAATAATTTGTGATACTCCACCTTTTGTTTTAAACGTTTCGAGTTGTTGAGCCATACCTAAAATATTGTTGAACCGTTTTTCATAATGATTTGCGAACTAATTAAATTAAGAGCAAAGTGTAATTATTATTAACTCATTTCTAAGTAAATAGCTAATTATATATTATGACAAAATGTACTGTACCGTGAGTTTATTGCTTCGAGAAAATTCGAAGATTTATGTTTGATTAGACCTGCTGTTAAAAAAATTTTCTCAATAGAACGTAGGTTCATAATTTTCTTTTTATCATATCAATTTGACACTTAAATTACATTCAGTGTACCTACTGAGTGTATATTTTTCTTTAAAATTGTTTTTATTTATGTTCAACGAAGTGATTTTCTTTTCAGTTTCCAGTAAGCCTATAGGCGTGGTCTAATAGATAGGTTGCTATGGAAACAGATCTGCTGAACTTAACGTTTTTTTAATGTAATTCGTTATTTGGTGTAGTTTTTTTTTAATAAAAACAAAGTTAATTACGTTTCTAAGGGGAGTTCAATCGTTTATATTAAGTTTGATAGTAACTAGATAGACGTTGTAATGTTGTTTTATTTGGTTTCAGTGTAAATGTGCGATGAGTGAAAATTAAACGTAAATTGTCGTGTAATGAAGTAAATATTTAACTTACAATTTATACGGTAATCCAGTAGACCATTGACAAAATCTGTAACAAATGAAAATACACAAGTTAGTTAAGTAATACGTAAGTTCGTTTTTTAAAGAATACTAAGTACCTATTTCCTATAGTCTACGTAATATTAATGTTAGGTTCTAAGTTTTATTATAAAAAAGTTAACCCATCGTAAATCATTCGTCAACATTATTACTTGATAAAGTCAGTCAGTCAGTCCCTTAATATTTAAGTCAAGAACCCCAAGTACTAAGTAAGACCTAGATTGATTGATAAACTTAACGTAACTTTATCTCGACCCAAGAATCGAAGTCACGATACTCATAAATATAATCAATTAAGGATTCTAAGCACGCAACATATAAACGGTAACATATTACATTATTCACTTGAAGTTGTCATTAAGTCCCTTCTGTGTTTGCTAACGGCTTTATTGGGCCGACCCGTCAGTTAACGTCACAGGCAAATGGTTGAAATTTGTCCAAACTTTAGATCAGTTAAGTAAACTGTCCTCTAGCGAAAATTCTAGGCGCCACTCGTCAAGCTATACTGCCCAGTGTAAATTGAACCGTGTTGCCATGAAAAGTGTTTGCGATACAAGGTCAGGTAACAATGGTTGGTGTAGATTTACGTGTCGTCTTTACCTTGTTCCATTATTTTTCCTTGTTCGACCCGGTTTTGCTGAATAACCCTTGTACCGAATTTAAGAGATTTATTCGCGTTGACCTTAACTTGTAAGGGCTTAGACGTAATCCGTCTGATTTTTTGCAATGTGTGTCTGATTTTTGGATTAGGGTCCTGGGTCCTGGGTACAAGAAAAGGTCCTTTAGGGTTGTTTTTAAGTCCCTGCCTGGTATAAATTTGTTGATTTCAAAGTGGGTTTAACTTTTGTTAATTCGTTATTGTTGTAATGATTGTAAATGTCTGGTAATAAACATTTGGGTCTCCCATTCCGAGTATTTTTTTCATTGGATCTGGATAGGATGGATAGATATATTTCAGAATCCTGCTTATTTAAGAGCCATTCGATCAATTTATAATCTTAGTCCGAGGCACTCTCTTAGGGAACTATTTAAAGAAATTAATATATTGACTGTTCCTTCTCAATACATTTATGAAAATGTAGTGTATGCTCACAAAAACATTAATTTATTCAAAAAGTATTGTGATATACATAATATAAACACTAGAAGTAAAAACAAATATATTGTTCCCACTACTAGACTTAAGAAAATAAGTGGTTCGTTCAGATGTCAATGCATACGCTTTTACAATAAAATTCCCAGCGATATTCAAAGTTTGAGCCTGAATAAATTTAAAAATGTTATTAAAGAAAAACTGTATAGTAAAGCTTTTTATAAAATTAAAGACTACTTAGATGATAGTCAGGCTTGGGAGTGAGCCGCTATAATGTCCACACAGGTCATGTTGACATGTTTGTAACACAAGTTACATTTTTATACAATTTGACATGATCTATCTATACTTATAATAAATCTGTAGAGAGGTCAATTCTGTACATGAAATATATTTCCAAAATAACTATCAGCGGGTGATTAGTGATCGATACTGACGCCAAAAATGCAATCAGAAAATTTTTTGTCTGTCTGTCTGTCTGTCTGTCTGTCTGTCTGTCTGTCTGTCTGTCTGTCTGTCTGTCTGTCTGTCTGTATGTTCTTAATAGAAACAAAAACTACTCGACAGATTTCAACCAAACTTGGTACAATTGTTCTGCATACTCCTGGGCAGGTTATAGTATACTTTTCATCACGCTACGATTAATAGGAGCAGAGCAGTGAAGGGAAAAGTTGGGAAAACCGGAGAACTTACTCAATTTTTTAAGCGTACGTCGCGTGTGCAGCCTTAATGGTTAAAGATACACAGAAATAATGTACCACGGATTGTTCTCCTTAAAATTGTTTACAAAATATTCCACGACAGCAAATGTCTATCTCTTATGGTTGACTCACAATAACACGTGTAACTCCCGATAGCTTAGCAGTTCGGAGCTTCCTGATTATATTTGTCTACCTATTCTTACGTTTATAACACTCATTCATTCCTAATTAAAAGATGTTTACATTATTACCTATTTAATAAAAAAAGAATCATAAAAATCGGTACAGAAACACCAAAGATATACATGAATTACACTTAGTTTATATTAAGTAGTTAAAGGCGTAAGTACTTATATTAATTATAGGTATAGGTATTATTAATTATAGTAGTTATAAGTATGTAGTTTTATCTATACATATAATAAATCTGAAGAAGGGTCAATTCTGTACGTTGAAAATATTGAAAAAATTAATAGCAACTGGAGGATGAGGCGGGGCGCGTGAGAGAACAAACCTCCTCACACCCCAGCCGTCGCGAGAGACACTCCGGGCGTCGGGGATCGCGCGACGATCTCCGGCCACCGTAAGTGCGGGTCTGCGGACGGTGAGCAAGGGTAGCTCGCCGCCTGACCAGAACCAGACCCGTGCGTGCGGCGCGTTGCGTTCCGCGCGCGCCTCAAAGAGCCATCAGACCATCACAGATGGGGCCCGGTACTGCTGATGCCTGATCAGGAGCTGCGGACTACCTAGCGGATTTACCGGGGCTCCGGCTCGAAAAGCAGAAGTAGGAACGGGGTAAAAAATGGAGAAATAAAACTTCCACGCGAAGACCGACATCCACGCGGACGGAGTCGCGGGCGGAAGCTAGTATACATTAATATCATTCGATATTTTTTTTAAAATTGTTAGTTTGAGGACCGTGCGAGAGTTTGCCTAGTCATTTCACTTTTAGTTAATTATATTCTGACAGTGTGAGCATTTGTGTGGCCTACCCAAATGTTCTTTTGGTTGGTATTGTTCGTCGGATCTTTCAGCAACAGCCGTCAGCTGAGCTCATTGTAAACTGACACATGCGTGCTGCCATCTGAACAGGTCCGCTCAAACTGCTGTGGTTCTTTCCTCAAAAGACCACTACAGAATAAACTTGCACGGTTCTCCGACATCTTTAATTGATTTTGTCTGGACTTTAAAAGAGACTATGACCTCTGAGTTTGTTTCGGCATTTCTTCTCAGAGTAGTCGGATAGGAAATGCCGGCCTCATCTAGCTATTTGAAATATTAACGTGTAAAAGTGTTATTTTATAATCTATTTACAGAAATAAATATCATTTATCATTTATCATTTATTCTGCCTAGTCTTGTGTTGTCTAGTAGTCTGCTCCTAATTTAGTACCAATTTCCACTGGTGTCACTACCATGTCTATTAATTTTTTTTGTTAGCGGCCCAACACGGCATCGAAAATAATGTTTTTCCCCATTTGAATAGTTTTTGAATAAAACGACCTCCAAATGGGCAGCAATTTTTGACTAATAAAAGAGCTAATCTCGTAAATCTATTTTTTCGAATAAAGCTTCAAGCGATTGGCAGAAATTGCAATGAAATTGAACGTAACTTGAGTTTGGCTTGTAGACTTAATACCAAGTGCGATTGGCAACCGTCCCAACTGTTACCAGCCAATCCATGATTATTATTGGAAGATTTATTTGCCAAATTATCTTGTCGATTATTTTGTCAAGTAAGAAAGAGTCTTTGCTTTTATAGTTGTCATGTAGTTCTAGAATTCTATTGCGTAGGGTCTACTAAGAGGACTCGGTTCCCCTTACAGGTGTTGAGGGTGGCCAAAGGGCGGTTTTAGTGAGGAAATATCCCACACTCTGTCGTCTTTTATCCCCAAAAAGCTAGGCGCCTTTTGAAGGTTTCCCCCCGTAATAAAAAAAAAAGATTCTATTTATGTATTTCCACAAAATCATCTTCAGTAGTATAATGACATTTAAAGAGTAACATTACTAACATAGTAAAGGTTTTTATACGAATGGTAAAGAAGGCTCCTGCCTTCCAAATTTGTTGTTATCTCCTCTCTTCACACATTATACACACGACCTCAATCTGAGTCACTTTTATAGGGTTTTAAAGTTCCACTTTATATCCCCCAATGAAAACAGGAACATTTTAACATGCTACTGTTACGAAAATGGCCAAATTGCTTACGAGCAGTAAAAGGTTATGTTAATTTTATTACCGCCCTACGCTCATTTCAATTTGATGTTCCTCTTTATAAATGTGACATTATCTGAAATTATATGTCTTTCCGATCTTAATCACGCAAATTGCTAAGTGTGAGCGCAACGAGGCTGGACGGTTTTGGCATAATTTAGCACAGCCGCGCCGCGATGAAATTAAAAAAAAAACAAATGTCGCAATTTTTGCCGGCGAAATTTTTTCGCTATTGTTTCCATACATGCGAGTTTCGTTTATTTAGGTTTTTCTTCTAATCGTGTTAAAAATATTGTTGTTTATTTATCTATGTGTGAGTTGTTTCTGTTTACTTTTCTCAAATTGCTGTGTTTATTTGAGGATTTACCTATTCATTGTTTAACTAACATACATGTAAGTACCCAAGTGTGTTGTGAATTTGATTCTATTCCTCACGAGTTGACCTAATTTCAGTAATGAGTATTGAATTTCTTCCCGCAGTTTTCCACAAGATTTCTAATTTGTAAAATTGTCTGTTTTCTTTTCTGCTTAGGTACTAGTAGGTACAGAAGCACGAATTAGAATTTCCCTTTTGTTACTTCCAAGATTGGTTTCTGTTCGAAGTAGGTCTGTGTCATTATCCACTCAGTTACAAGAGTCATTCATCGAAAATACTTTTTTTACGCCAGTTCCGTAAAATATGAAATATTGTTAGCACGTCCAGACAGCGTGAAATCTAGGTCGCACCCTGTCATCTAATACATTGGCTATATTAATAGTCGGTCCATTCTCGCACGATTCTCGTCTGGTCTCGTTGATGACATTTGTTATGGAACCATTAGGAAATTGAGGAGATTCCAGATCTGGTCGCGGCGGTATTAATGTGCCTTTTATGGCCCCTTCGTCATTTTCATGTATTGCCCAAATAAATTACGCAGAGATATTTCTGTTAAGGGCCATTAGGTCTGAATTTTCAATTTTATCTTTCACTTTCTTGATTCTGTTTAAAAATAAGGTTCAATTTACCTTATGAGTGGGTCTTTTGTCGTCATTGTGAGAAGATTTCCTTGTTAAAAGACTACCGTATTGTGTGGAGTGGATTGTGACATTTTCTGATAACGATCGGTTGTTTTGTCAAGGACACGTGCGTATCTACGGCGAAAATTGATACTTTTTATTTTCGCGCTATGGGAAATGAAAAGTTTTGAAATTTTCTGCTATGTTTAATAATAATAGTAGTATTTATTCATGTTTTTACAGTCATTAATAAAATGTGTAACAAAGAGGCGACAAAAAGAGAAATTTTCCTATTGTTATAGTCTGCCCAGAATGTAATTAAGTTGGATGCCAAAATTTTTAATATAACTAATTGAATAAAATTATCAACACAAACAATTCATTAGAAAGGGCTAAATTAAAGAGCATATCTCGTTTAAACAGCTTCCTACAACGTTAATGTTTAAAGTTCAAAACGTGTGTTCCGATACAAAGTATTGCATTCCGCAGCGAACAGTCGTTACAATAAAGATATTAGGAGCATCGAGAACATTTACCTTTGTAATGGGGTAGAAACGAATTGAATATATAAGTAAGAGGTAACTCGCAGTAAGGTTGAGATTGCTCAGTTTAAGCGAAAATATGCTGGTGAATATGTACTTAAGTCTGGTGAACATAACATATATACAACTTAAGTATGAAATAAAAATTCAATTTGTTTGTCGTCTTCAAAATCTTAGTTTACGTTTATGTGATATTTTTGGGTATTTTTCACTGTTAGTTGTAGTGGTTTGGTTCAAAAATGAAAAGTTTATTCTACTAATAAGGTAACCTAACCAAATAAGGCCTACCTTATTTTTATTACCGCCTAGCTCGTAGGTTTAAAATGACAATGGGCTGATAATTTCAAAATCTTATATTTATTTATTAAACTTTGTAATAATGGAATCAAAATGGCTTTAGAAACAAAATTTACAATTTTATAAACACAAATAACTAAAGTGTCACTTTGGCCTTATTGGGAACCCTATGTCTTAATAAGGCCTCAATAAAAACTAGTACGAATTCAACTTCTTAATTATAACAAAACTTTGTCAATGCTTATAATAAATGTAATGAGATCTTATTAATAAATTTTTGTCATTATACATCAGGCTAAATGAGTTTCTCATCATGTAATAGGTACCCAAGTAACATCTTTGAAGTCATCGGTACCCCAGCATTAGTCAAACGAATGAGAATAACTTCTTGTTCTGTAGCCAATTTAGCGACCGACCTAGCTTTCGTGTAGTGGAAACCACTCTTTAGATGATGCGTACTTCTTTGGATGTTATATCTGGCTGCAGCAGCCTACCGGGTAAAACAGGGGTATAAAATTCGAAGGGTGAATAGATACTATGAAGAATTTCCCGATATCCATTCACCCCTTTTCTGTATCTATTCACCCCGTTTACCCCTTTCTACCATTTTAACAGCGTTTTCCATCTTTTGCAAAATCCATTGGCTTTCTTTTTGACAGAAGCTGGTGATCCGTTTTCTTTGAAATTACTGAAAAACAACTATGCCGTAATAAGGCCTACACGTTTTTTTTGTAGGCTTTATTAGGGCATGGCACATAGGTAAACAAAACAACGATTATATGAAATACACCGATATTATAGCTATTTCACTAATGTGAGGAGATGGCTAAATGTATAATTGTCATACAGACAAAACACGGCACGTCGTATACTGATAAATATAATAATACTAACAGTTTACGCTACTCGAATTTTATAAAAACTAAAGTGCGCCACGTCGTGATTGTTTTCGACTGTAGGTTCCAACATAATCGCGGCACGGGTTGCTTGCTGTGCTCAAATTAGTTAAGTAATGTGCATGCACATTTCTACAAACTTTGGCGACCATTTGACATCGGGAAGAGGGAAATTTTCAAAATAGGCTTTATTGGGGCATAGGCCTTATTTGGTTAGGGTACTATACTTATAGTTTGTAGTTGTTGTGTGCAATTATGCATGGTTGGTCTCTGTACTGATTTTAATAACTCTTTATATTTTGCAAAGACAGTCCTTTGATCCTTCCTTACTGTGTAAAGAGTGTGAGTGAGAGTTAAATGAGTGAGATTTGTGGTAGTAATAAATGGAATGACTATGATAAACGAAAAAATTAAAGTGCTTACCTACAAACTTTTTCAAAAAGGCATCGCTTTAATACCAACAAAAAACAAGCAAATGAAAGACTTTACCAAGTAAATATATGAATATTTAAACCGAGATGATTTACTCCACCGACATTAAGCTTCCTCGATTTTTGTAATTACACTTTAAAACAACTTCTTTCGAAGACTGGATAAAGTTAGGCTCTCAAAGTAATTTTATACAATGAGAAGCACAATGAGGCTAATTTCGTACGCAAGATGACGAAGCGGGGAGCTCAGCTCAAACAAATTCTCAGTCCCTACATTGTAGGCATTCCACAAATCTGTTCCCCAGTCGGTACTAGTCATTTAACTCAAAAAGAAAATGATTAAATAGGAACGAGCCGGGAATAATTCAGCTCTTTGTATTTCTAGGTAACTGTGTTAATATTCAGTGAAGTGGTGGACCGCAGTTGAATAATCTTAAAGCGTACGTAATCTTAAACATTACAGAATAAAAAACAGTATTATGATTTTTAGATCAGGCGTAAGATTAGTGTTAAACGTTTATCACATTGGTCTCTCACATTTACCAACCATTTTCATCAGTGGTTCAGTGGATATGGAAAAAAACACGGAAAACGTCACCAGTTTGATTTTCAGTGTAATATTATTTTTTTATTCATACTTAATTAGAATATGCCAGAGATTATCTACAGTTCACACAGAGGGGTGTTGTTTTTTACTAAAGAAATATTAACATCATATGGCTCAATCTATCTGATTGAGCCATATGATTTTACACATCGTTTATTTATTTATTTGTTACATTACATTGTTCGTTTCGTCCTTGCGATCAGTCAGATTTGACAGTGAAAGTAACTACGTAAGTACTAGTACGTCTGTAGAGATCGTTAAAAGGGATTAGTTTTCCCAAATACAGGATAGTATCCCGTGGCTCACGAAATAACAGATTACGATAGGCGGTGAGCTGGCAATACATTCAGACTCAGCGGGATACGAATTAGTATCGAAATATGATTAATAGATTATCAGACCGAAGAAAACGAAAGTGATTCTATGGAAATATTGTTACGAAATAGTAATAAAATAGTTTTCTAGATAGTCCATAATTTTGTTGGCTATACTTTTCTCCAAACGTAATAAATCACTGTTTCACTTAAAATGCACATCTACGTTAAAATATCACAGCACTCTTATTTATTGGGTATCCTCGTTAAAAATATCATACAAAATATTCCAAATATGAAGAGAGCAAATATTTAAAGCATGAAAAAACTGAATACTTCGCTGCTGTGCCAAAATGCCGGGAACGGAACCATTTTTCACGTAACACTCACGCTCAAAAAACTGTGTAGAAACGATGGGATGGTGGTGCTCATATATCCGATATTCTCGGAAGCTATCAATGTGTTATCGAAAATAGTTTTTCATCCCTTGTTTGAACGTTCCCATAGGCATTATACGCACAGATTTACGAGAGATATTCCCCGTAGTTTAGTTTCTGCCCACAAGAAAATATAAATTCTATCTACTTAGTATTAAAACACTTTTTTCGTTATTAATTTGAATAGATAATTCCTTTCCTAATAAAGCAAGATGGATTAAGACGAAATGTTAGCTCATTTTCTTGTCTAGATAGAAAGCTATTTTAATTTTCATTCCGAAGACTTTTATTTAGTTACTTATTATAATAAATACGATGGAATTTATTCTTGTCTAATAATAATACGGAGTTGCTAAACTTTTATTATAATAACGTTAATTTGTCAGTTTGAAATCTAGCCCCTAGGCTTGTTTAGAGGATATTTTACGACTGATATGATGGATTGTAACTGTAATTTATATGTAGGCATCGTAAAATAGGACATTTATTTCACCGCTGGTGGCATTACGGTGAAAAAACAGTATCGAAAGTAGCTCACGGCTTTTACGGGAGGTGAATACGGATGCGGAAAAACGTCCAGAAATGGTCAGTGTTTTACAACTTTTTTTATGGTATCTTTAACTTCTTTTTTAATACTTGTATTGTCCATGAACGTGTACCTTTATTGTTTTACGGTGTGTACATAGTGTAGGTCGTTCTGTTTTTTGGAACATTCTGTTGCCAAGTTTTTCCGAGAAAGTTTTAAATGTAAGCACGGTTCGTGTGGGCTGTACAAACGTTTTTACAACCTTTTGTAACACGTTCTCTGAGTGTTACGAGATTTATCTTTAGTGAAAACGTGAATTTCGCTTGCTGTACGTTTTCTCAAACGGTTCATGATATTTGTAACCTTTTGGACCCAAGAATAAATGCTAATTTTGTTTGAAGAATGTTTCCACATTTATTTTAGCTTCAGTAAGTGGATGTAAATGATAAGTCTACAGTCCTAAAACCACATCAAAAGACATTAAAGTTTCGCTAAGTTTTGAATGTTCAATAAACATGAACTATTTGCTTATTATAATGTTTCTTACTAGAATATTTACTTTCTACTAGATAATTATTGTAGAATTTTCAAGAGCTTCATCAATAATGTAGGGATTTATCTAAGGCCTATTTATTTAATGTTAGTTGCTAAGGTACCTTCATCTTGCCTTAAGTTTGTAGCAATTAATCAGTAACGAAATGTGATACAAAAAGGGATAGGTCCAGTAACCTTAGTGCGAGTTTGATAGAGCGTTCGGCGCTCAGATTAGCCGTCTTGAATTAACCAACCAATCAGAGCGCCGATCGTGCTCTTGTTTTGATTTTGTTAAAGGTAAAGCAAACTCGTACTAAGGGTACAAGTTGCTAGATGCTTGTGTGACGTCATTATTTGTTATTTAAGAGTTTTACAGTAAAGAAGTCACAACACCATACACTTATCAAAACATGTTTTATTTACATATCTCTGATATACCTCTCAGTTGAGTGCGGATGTACCAGGAGCCCATAAATCAGGTATAGTTATTAAGGATGCATAGCACTGAGCGCCAAGTTGCGCCATTTGGACGTGACAGCCCCGCTACCTATCGCCGCTGTCATTCAGATTGTTTGTGTGGTCAGAATATTTAATTATTGGTCACACACGATTATCTAAAGTTCTAAAGTTTAAGTGAATATTATTATTAAAGGTACCTCAGTAGTTGGGTCTTTTTTTGAGAGGGAAAATCATCCAATGACTTCTCTCGTCTTGGGTGAGACCAGAGGGAGTGTCAAACTCTCATCTCTTACTGACTAAAAACCACCCCGTTCTGACCCCTGCTTTTCGGGTCGGCAGTACGCAGCTCCGGGTCGGCATTAGCCGTACTGGGCCCCATCTGTGTCTGTGGTGGTCTGATGGCTCTTAGAGGCGTGCTAGATAAATAATTATTTAATTTAGTTAAACGATCATCATTAATGGTCTATGACGGTTATTAATTGACTACGTGCCTCCTCTACAATAAAATTAACATCAACAATTTTCATTCTAAACCAATTTTTCATTTGTAGTTGCCCATTAAACCTTATGTATCTTATCATTAAATAAAATAATAATAAAAATAGGATGATAGAATGGATGGAATGGGTTGGATATTAAAATTGTCATAGATTGATTTAGCGCTAAATATATCTTCATTGTATCACCATTGTACCACGAATTCCAATAAATACGAAAATATACTGAACACGTGTGACTAAGAATAAGAAATAGGTCTTTCCTCTTGTATTGTATTATCAAACACGTGACGAGACATCGTGATACAACAGTATATATTATCTAATACCGTTATGTATTCATTATAAACATAAGTGATTATGGTAATATTGTTAGGAAACGATTTTAAAATTGAGTAGCGGAGAATTCATTTCTGCAATACTGTTTTGATATCTATTGACTGGAGAGTTGATGTGTTTTGGTAAATTTAGTATTGTTATGTATTTAAGTGTTTAAGAAGTATTTTATTGTTTTATTGATGTAGTGCTCTTAGATAATCTATGTCTAGTCCTAATGTGTTCAAAGTCTCGTAAAGCTATCCAATTTTGAATTTTCGCTGTAGACATTTTAAGGTCTACAATTATTTTTTACATTTTTGGATAATATTAACGGAAAGTGGATTTTGTTCCGCCGATTTAAATCTCACTTTGTTTACAATATAAAGTATTACTGAACACCGAAGACCACCAGATGCCTTTAATAATCTCCCAACTCTTGTCTTCATTTCACAGTTCGATCGCATTTTGTTTTTATTTTCAAACATCACATGTTTATAACTGGAATTTTAAGGACATTCTTTCTTTTTGTTTTATGCTATCTCATCCACCATATTGTTTTGGACGCCTGAGTGACATTTGTTGAAGCAATTAATTGTTCAGAATGCCATATGTGTTGCGTGTATCAGGCAGCCAATCAACCTACTTCTTTCTGTAAAATTTCTTCATTAGTTTTTCAACTTTATTGTTTTAGTATACAGTCGAAAGTCCAATGATAAAAGTTGATAGATTAGAGTATGTTAACTTGCTGGCGATGACATTTAGATTCAGGAAGAGAGAATACGTAAAAATAATTAATGAGTAATAAAAATGAGAAGACAAACTGTTGGGAATATTGATATAGATCTCGACCATTTGAGACTAATTTTGTTTTCATTCTTTTTAGAACAAGAATGTTTTAAAAATAGTGTTGTTCGATGTATAAGAACATTTTTGTATGGTAATAAAGTGGATGTTTTACCTATAGCAATATTATGTTCATAGTAGGGAAATAAGGAATTACTTTTCCGTATCGATACCGAGAATTGCTATGAATATCGATAAATTCCTTGAACGGAGATAATAAGTATCTATTAAAGATAAAAATAGTATCCAAATTATGGACTTCGGGGCCACTGGGATGTATCATACATATATGTATCGATATTAATATCAGAATAGAGATATTATATTCATGAGTACTGCCAAGCACTTGTTGGTTCTTCGATATAGGATGTATCATTAGGTAGTCTTAAGTCTTTTATACATTTAGATGATTGACTGCACGGTTGGTGCGGTGGCTGGGCAACTGGCTGCCGTGCAACGTGTAGCGGGTTCGATTCCCGCACGGAACAATTCTTTGTGTAATCTACAAATTGTTGTTTCGGGTCTGGGTGTCATGTGCATGTGAAATTGTATGTTTGTAAACGCACCCACGACACAGGAGAAAATCCTAGTGTGAGGCAACGTTTTTTAAAAAAATAAAAATAAAAGAAAGATATTTATGAGAAAACTAAAACTAATATAGTATTCTAATGGATACAATCTTGGGTAGGTATTATAGGATTCAATAAATATCCTAGAATATTTTATTTTTAAAACCGGTTTAGAAACTGTAGTAGTTTGAATGGATTCTCATTACATTTTTTTCTGAAAAATCCTTGTTTCAGTAACACCTCTAGTCGTTAGTATCGATAAAGTAATGGAAACTGAATGTTATCTCAATGTAATAGTTGATCCCAATTCCGAAAAGCGTTCTAAGGTCTGAAAGTGGTTTTTGGATAATAGAATCTGTTCGATAAAAATCCATGGCCTCACTATCTCTACCCATGTAACATTTCGATCTAATCGAGAATCGCCATCTTATGGGTGTGTGGATCATCCCTATGTAGGTATATTTTTTGGTGACCATACAAAATTGTATTCTTTTGCATCTGGCTAAAGTTTATTTTTCTTTAAAACGGTTTTTAAATTTAGAATGCACCATAGATCTTGTATGTTTGAATGTGAATAATTATAAATAGTTTTTAAAATGTACTCTTTTGCATCTGGCTAAGGCTCTTTTTTGTGTATTTCGAATAATAAATAAATCAATTTTAAAACTAGAATGTACCATAGAATTTTTTGTTAATTAATTATTGTGCTACTAGCAACCACCAGCGGTCTAATTTGGGATTCATTTTATTGAATTAAATGCTTTGACTTTGATTATGACACTGCCCAGTTATGTAATCAATGTTTTATCTGCAAATTCAATTGTATTTATGGCATCATAATGCCATAGTAACACAGCCCCGGATCTAGGGGGGGGCAAGCCGGGGCCCATGCCCCGGGCGGCAAATTTAGGGGGCGGCAAAATTCACACTTCACGGACCAGTGGACAGCTCATCATTTATTTAATTTTGACCACGGAATAAATATAGTACCTACAAGTACAGGAATTTCATGGCCATATCAACTTGACCGATACCCTGAGCGCGGAGTGAGACGTGCTGCCCGAACATTTTATTATTCGCTAGGCGCGTAGGCATAGTACATAAGAGAAGAAGTTCGCCGCCTCTACGCGGGTGTCGTGTGATGGATGGTCCTTTACGGGGCGCCGGTTTGGTCAGCTCGACTGTCAGGCGTCTGACGTTGCAGAACGAAAATCTATCGTCTGCAGCGGAAAATGGCCATCCGTATCGCACGAGGATATCGAACGGTGTCCTTTGAGGCGGCAACTCGCTTTCCGCCGTTGGATATCCTGGCGGATATGGACGCGAAGGTCTACGACCAAATCCGTTCCGTCCGTCAAAACGGCGGTGGTAGAGTGCCAGGAGCGGCGTTCGTTAGGCTGAGGCGGCAAGAAAGGCGACACGCGCTCGAGCGGTGGCGTGAGCGGCTACAACAGCCAGAGATCTCACGCAAGCGCGTTGTCGAAGCCATTTTGCCGCATTTCGAAGCCTGGCTGAAAAGAGCGGAGCGCATCTCCTTCAGGCTCACTCAGGTACTGACCGGACATGGCTGCTTCGGTGAGTACCTGAACAAGATTGGGCGAGAGACCACGGCAAATTGCCACCACTACAGGGCCACCAGTAAAGGGTGTCCATTCGAAAAACAAACATACAATTCAGTATCCTAATTTACCGTCTGCTAAACGACCTGTACCTCATGGACCAGGAATTTCGATTTCTCCACCTTTTCTTCCCACCATCCAACAGCAATCATCAGATGAAAGTTTAAACGGAAGAACCGTTGAAGATGAATTCAATCCTGATATAGGTTAACCTCAACAGTTTATCCAGGATGAATTAAATGACTTAGTGAGAGATTTGGGTCTATCAAAGGATGCTGCACAAATCCTAGGATCACGACTGAAAGACAAAAATCTATTGGCTCCATGAACCACATTTTCGTGGTACAGGCATCGTGAAAAAGAGTTCGCGAAATATTTCTCTCAAGAGGGTTCACTGGTGTTTTGTAATAATATTCCTGAAGTAGTCATGAAACTGGGAGCTGATAATTATGATTCCACATCATGGAGGTTATTTATTGATTCTTCTAAGAGAAGTCTGAAGGGTGTATTGTTGTACAATGGTAATACCTATGGTTCGGTGCCTGTTGCTCACTCCGTGCATCTCAAAGAAACGAACGAGAGTCTTGAGCTGTTGCTAAATAAAATAAAGTATAGCGAATATTGTTGGCAACTCTGTGGAGACCTCAAAATAATATCTATGCTTTTGGGTCAGCAGTCTGGATTTACAAAGTATCCATGATTTTTGTGCGAGTGGGACAGTCGAGCACGAAATTTACATTACATTAAGAAAGAATGGCCTTTCAGAGAAAGACTTGTACTGGGACAAAAAAATGTGCACCAACCCAAAATCAGTTCTTTCACCTCCCCTTCACATAAAGTTAGGATTGATGTAGCAGTTTTGTCAAAGCTTAAAATAAACAAGGTGACTGCTAATACATATGCGACAAATTTCCTGCACTTTCTCAAGCTCAACTTAAAGAAGAACTTTTGTAGGCCCTCAAATTCGAAATTTAAAATCGGATAGATTGTTCTAGAATATAATGACCCAGGACGAATCTGGAAATAACAAGTCTCCAAATTAAGTACAAAGAAATTGTAGCTAAGATGCTCCAAAATTATAAAAAACTGGGATGCAATATGAGCGTTAAACTTCATTTTCTGAATTCCCATGTTGACTATTTTCCCGAAAATCTTGGAGTTGTCAGCGAGGAACTGGGAGAGAGGTTCCATCAAAACATAAAGGAGATGGAGAGACGTTACCAAGGAAGTTGGGATATTAGAATGATACCTCATTACTTCGGGGCTTTGAACAGGGCGCAGTTTTCAGGGAAAAAGAGAACGATTTCATTAAAAAAAACCAACGTCTGTCTATCGTAGGTTATTTTTTTATGAGCAGCTCAATTTTGCAGTGTAATTTTCTTTTAAATATATCTTTAATAAAAATATTTTCTAAGATTTTTTTGGCAGTTTCTATGAAAAATTTTATTCACACTTTTCCTATTTTTTTAAAACCTGACTTGCTAGAAAAAAACTAAGGACAGATTCGTGATCAGCACACCCCATTTGCTATAGGAGACCTATTAAACTTGAAACACTTTTTCGTGAAAAAGAAAATGTAGGCCTGTGTGGATGTATTATTTCCGGAAGGTACCAGAAATGTAGGCCTGTGTGGATGTATTATTTCCGGAAGGTACCAGAAATGTAGGCCTGTGTGGATGTATTATTTCCGGAAGGTACCAGAAATGTAGGCCTGTGTGGATGTATTATTTCCGGAAGGTACCAGAAATGTAGGCCTGTGTGGATGTATTATTTCCGGAAGGTACCAGGGCGGGTCAATAAGTCCGTGACTTTTTTTATTTCTTGTTATTTAATTACAAGGGCAACACTGCTCCTGTTAACAGGCATCTATCAGTTGACTTCTGGCAAAATTTGAAGAAGCTGCGGCTTTAGGTTTGTCTTTGAGAGCCATTGATTGAGCAGACTACCGCATAATTTAAAGAAAAGAAGTGATTTTCGTGTGCTCATTAAGCATTATTTTTTGAGAAAAAAAAACCATCACGCAAACCAAGGCCAAGCTTGATAAATATTAAAGGGACTCTGGACCATCAATTTCAATGGTAAAAAGTGGTTCACAGTATTTCGTTGTGGCCTAAGGAGCACGGAAGATGCTGAACGTTCTGGACGCCCGATTGACGTCGCTACACCCGAAATCATTGAAAAAATCCACGATATGGTGTTGGCCGATCGGAGATTGAAAGTGAGAGAGATTGTGGAAGCCATAGGCATCTCATATGGCTCAGTGGTTACAATTTTAAATGATCACTTGACTATGAGAAAGCTTTCCGTAAGATGGGTGCCGCGATTGCTCACAATCGATCACAAACGCAAACGTATGACTTGAACTTCGCAAGCGTGTTTGGCGTTGTTCAACCGTAATATAGACGAGTTTTTGCATCGTTTCATAACCGTGGACGAAACATGGATCCACTACAACAAACCACCACCCAAAACAGTGGGTTTCTCGGGGTGAATTGGCCCCAAAGAAGGCCAAGATGGGTTTGTCAGCCAATAAAGTCATGGCGACCGTTTTTTGGGATGCACGCGGCATTATCCATGTAGGCTACCTTCAAAAGGGTAAAACAATAAATGGTGAATATTTTTCCAACATATTGGGTCAATTTAATGTAAAAAAAAAACGATAAAAAAACGACCGCATTTGACCAAGAAGAAAGTTATTTTTCACAAGACAATGCAAGGGTGCACACTTGTGCAGTTTCCATGTCGAAAATTCAAGAATTTGGCTACGAATTGCTACCTCATCCACCATATTCTCTGGATTTAGCCCCCAAGTGACTATTTCCTGTTCCCAAACTTAAAGAAGTGGCTTGGTGGAAAGAGATTCGAGTCCAATGATAAAATCATTTCACAAACTAATGCTTATTTTGATGACTTCGAGAAATCATATTTTTGGAAGGCATAAAAAAATAGGAGAATCTTTGGACAAAGTGTGTGGATCTCAGAGGAGAGTATGTTGAAAAATTAAATTAAAAAATATCCGTAATCCTGTATTTTATTCAAAAAGTCACGGACTTATTGACCCGCCCTCGTAGGTTAGTATGTAGGCTTTGTCCAAATTTCAAGCCAGGAACGCTTATCGGGTCTTGCAATCTTAGCCATAGAAAATCGTATTGCACACGAGATAAATTACGACAAGGCTATAGACTTATTTGCTGAACAAAAAGCTCGAAGAGTAACATTGTAATTTCTGTTAACAAATTTAGTATATAATATATTTTTAATTTTATAATGCATATTTTTATTTTAAACCCTACCCTGTTAAATATATATCCTAGGTTTAGGTCTTTTTATCTGTAAATAATACACAACACAGAATGAACAATAATGGATGCATTATTTCCGGAAGGTAGGTTAGTATGTAGGCTTTGTCCAAATTTCAAACAATTTGTGGACATCTGATTGTTGCAATTATATGGGTGAAAAAGGTGAAAATAAACACGATTTGACTGCACGGTTGGTGCGGTGACTGGGTAACTGGCTACCGTGCAACGGGTACCGGGTTCGATTCCCGCACGGAGCAACTCTTTGTGTGATCCACAAATTGTTGTTTCGGGTCTGTGTGTCATGTGTATGTGAACTTGTATGTTTGTAAACGCACCCACGACACAGGACAAAATCCTAATGAAAAAAAAAAAAAAAAAAAAGGTGGGGGCGGCATTTCTCAAATTTTGCCCCGGGTGAAAAAAAATGTAGATCCGGGGCTGTAGTAACATATTCTCAGTACAGTCAAGTTATGTGAACAGAACATATCAAATGTTTTGTCTACACACATCACTCTTGAAGTGATAACATTTACATACGAACAATAACACATTGTGAAGAGTAATCACAATAATTACTCTTATTTCTTACACACACGTTTAAACAAAACCAGTATAACCTGACCGCTTAATGTACGGAAAGATCGTACAAAACGATATCAAGATACACTGGTTTTGTATAGCTTAATAAGTACTTAAGCCGTACAACAAACCACATTTGAAATTTTCCTGTCACCATAATTGTAATTTACATTTCAAAGTGGAGTAATTAATTGAGCGTTAGAGAACAGCTTTCATCCACACGAAGTTGTCAGGCTTATTAATTAATAATAAATTATATCCCTGCAGCATTATTTCAATTCAAGCGTGAAATGTATTCTGGAATGTTCTAATGATAACAATAATTATTTTTGTACATTTATTATACTATTGTTCTTATGTTATGTTGGGTTTTATTCGGTTTTTCGAGAATTTCTCAGTAGTAACACGGAGTTTGGAATTGTGTCCGGTATATGGCTATAGGCTCACCCGGTCACCCCCTATCACATGGGACTTATAAAAACAAATGGTGAAAAGGGGTGGACATTGCATAGCGGCATTACATGCCGTAATGCGCACCTCTGCCTACCCCTTCGGGGATAAAAGGCGTGACGTTGCTTTTACTTTTTTTTCTGTTGTTATGTTAGATAGCTTATTGTTTTTCATAGAAATAGTAACCGTACGGTAGTTGTGAGATTCGTATTCAAGTTTATTCTTCTTTTGTTTTATCTCGTAAACGTTAGGGAGCTTATAATATATCGTCAAGCGTTTTTATTAATTCCCTGAACGGTTAGGTAGAAGTATACTGTAACCTTAGTGCGAGTTTGCTTTACGTTGAATGAAAATGAAACAAGAGCGCGTTCGGCGCTCTGATTGGTTGGTTCATTGGAACCGACCTGAATGAAATGCATGTATTTGTATCATGCGTTATTAAACCGCGCGCTTAACGCTTGCCATGTGAACATAGGCTTATGCTACATATATTTGCTCTGCATATAAGGATTATGTTTCCATACTATCAATTAAATATTCTTTACCCTGCAGTATTTTTTCAGTATAAACGAAGTGTAAATAGCCCCATGGTGCCACAAAAACAAAATACTTTTTATGTTTATGTTGCTAAAGGTAATAAGTATAAAAGATAAAAAAACATTATTTTATGACAGGTAGGTAGTCCCTTTGTCTTTCGTTTCACCTTTACGATTGGAGAAATCAATCAAGTAAGTAAATATATTTTTTCTTTAGTCAGTAGATACCTAAACTGTAATGGATTTTATTGTAACTACTTACTTTTTATTACTTTCTCAATAAATATTGAAAGTTTTTATTTTAGTAAATTTTTAGTGTATGATAAATTAGGTACTTGATATTACTTACCTATATGTATATGTCTCTATGACTTTTTTTAAATAAGTGAGGTAAAAGAACTACTCGAATATTTTTTATCTATTTTTTATGTGGAATATTTTTTCTTATTTATCATTATTTTAAATACTCAATAAAAAATGTTTAATCAATATAACGGTTTGTTTGATCAAATTTATATTTTTATTTATCATCCTCATAAAGAAAATTTTACACAATTTACAAATCAGTTTTGATGAGCCATAAACTTAACTTGCAATCTTTTCGGAACATTATTGCTAAGGCAATTAAGTGTATTTTGATTTAAATTAAAGTGTAGGTACTTACCTTTCAGAAGGAAACAGAATTACTTCTGGGCCATAAATCAAGCAATGATGAAGAACATCTATTATCTGAACTCCATAAAATTAAGACCTGCTGTCATAAAAAGCTGTTTCAATGGTCCTTTTCGGACTTAGACGAATATTAAATGGTCTATAAAATTGTAAAATAATTTAGATAATATGTTTAATTATCTGATAACAAATTGATGGAAGTAATATTGTTACTGAAGATAATTAATTTAATAATTATATATTATCGGTCTTTTTAGTTCAAACTAGCCTCTGCCAGCGGTTTCGTCTGCATTACCGTGAAATAAAAAATATCCTATCACGCAAGTCAGCTCACACCCTGTCTGTATACCACATCAAAATCCGTTCAGTAGTTTCATCGGGATTGCACTCTATACTTTACTAAACCCTCTGTTCAAAGCCAATTAAAAGTAAACGCAACACCTATAACTATACGACTCGAATTAGTACAACACACATAATTAGCGATGTATTGTAATAATGACTTGTTTACAATTAGCATGAGTACGAGTACCTAACCACTGTAACTGAGGTTATGCTCCCACGGCCCTTTAATTATCACGTGTTATTGATATTACACCTGTTTGAAACTCCATTGTTTTGTAGCCAGTACCTACATTATGTTTGGGATACGATATTTGCAGGATGTGAGCAAAAAGTATATAATGCTACCAACATTATAAATACGCCTTAACCAATACAATAAGTGTGGGAGAGCCATGCTTTGGCACGAATGGGCCGGCTCGACTGGAGTGATACCACGACTACACAGAAAACTGACGTGAAACAACGCTTGCGTTGTGTGAGTGTGATTACCAGAGGCCCAATTCCACCCTTCCCAATCCCTGATTCCCCAACAATCATTAAATTCTTAACCCCCAAAAGGCCGGCAGCGCACTTGTAACGCCTCTGGTGTTTCAAGCGTCCATGGGCGGCGGCGATTGCTTACCATCCGGTGATCTCTCTGGTCGTTTACCGGCCTAAATACAGGATGTTAATAAGTAAAGTTTACGACTTAACCATTTTTCACTCTATGATTTGTTTACTTAGTACAACTACTTCAGTCCTGGACAGTACATCATTAAGTTGCGGTGAGTTACCGCACTGTACTTAGTAAAACTTTAGTCATTAACACATAAATCTAAGTGCAGTTAGTTAGTTTTAAAATGTACCTAAAGCTGTAACGAAGTAGGTCGTAATTACTTTAATGCAACCCGTGAAGGTGATAAACTGAAGATGTTGCCGTTAACTAAATCTTACCATTAATTGCTTAAGACAAATAAACACTATGTAATTATAAACATTTGTAGAATAAGTCAGGTAATACGAATATTAAGTTCGCCATGTGTGTTATACAATACAGAAGGGTGAATAAAAAAAAAATTACTGGTCCAAACTATGCTGGTAACTTAATAGCGGCCAACCTGATACAAATGAAGAGAATAGCAAAGAAGGTAAATGTACGGGGTTGTCATTGTCATTGTCGTAAGTTGTCGTCAAACCTCCGGGGGCAGATCGGAAAAAATAGAAGACTTTCCTATGTATCTTGCGAGCTATGTAGCAACAAATGAGCTTAGTTTACTTTTACAGGTATTGTGTAAAATAATAACATAATTACTTTGTTTCTTTTGTTTGTTGAACATAATAGGCCTTTGAGCTCGAACCTTGTGAAAGATTTCGTATGTTATCACACACTACAATACTCTTTAACTTAATATATGAAGAGCTACTGAAACGAAATACCTAACAAATTAAGCTTTATAAATTAGATTATGTAATAAATTTTAAATCAGAATGCAATGAACAGCAATGAATGTAGACTGTCTATTTCAATGAGAGATAAATGCTTGACACATATTAGATGGCACTGCCACTCGTTCTGCCACCGAATATAAAACATAGAAGGTTAACTTCTAACATTTTGACATGAGTTTAAACTTCTTAGAAATAAATACACGTGTTTCGCAAAGTTATTGAGAAGCCTTTGAAATACTTCTAGAAAATTCTCAAAGATTTTACCTACTACTATTGATTTCAAGGTCTCTTTGTTTGTTTGTCAAAGTTTCGGATCAATTGTGAATAATAAAGTTTTTTTCTATATTTTTAAGTATAACGCTAATTGTGGGAAGAAAATCTTCTTAAATGAGAACTATTTATATCTATATATGTTGTTTTTTTGAGGGAGGAAAAACATCCAATGATTTCTCCCGCCTTGGGTGAGTGAGTGCCAGGCTCTTACTGACTAAAAACCACCCCGACCCTACTCCTACTTTTCGAGCCGGAGCCCCGGCAACCAATCTAGCGCAAGGCAGTTCACAGCTCCGGACCTATACATGTTTAGTTTTAAGTTACCTGCTC
Source organism: Spodoptera frugiperda (assembly GCF_023101765.2). NCBI lineage: Eukaryota > Metazoa > Arthropoda > Insecta > Lepidoptera > Noctuidae > Spodoptera > Spodoptera frugiperda. The sequence continues at coordinate 4,426,544 of NC_064217.1, read as the reverse complement.
CATAATTATTTATAATGTAATGCTTAAAAACAGAATGTAAATGAACAAACAATTACATAACTATTTTGTTTCTGTTCCATCTCTGAACAAATAATATGAAAATAATTATGTTGATTGCAACTACGTCTGTGGATTCCTTTGTACATTCATTAAAACTATCAAAGGAAATAGCTTTTGAATGAATTCTGGACTAAAATGACGGTTTCATATTTTAGCATTAATTTAGAAACTGGTTGTTTATTAGAATATTTCTAAATTGCTGTTGAAGATGAATTTATATGAATCTAAAGTAGCGTAAATAGTTTTAAACATTAAACCTATACATAAATGAAAATCTTATTTTAAATGATTTTAATAATTTACTTGGCTCTACCAGAGTAAGACCACGGTATCTAAGAAAACCCTTAGTGAGTTATCGGAGACCCAATTACCCCCTTCGCAATCTTCCAAATCCCTAATTCCCCAACAATCCTTAAAATTCTTAACCCCCAAAAGGCCGGCAACGCACTCTGTTGTTTCGGGTGGCCATGGACGGCGGTTATTGCTTACCATCAGGTGATCCGTCTACTCGCTTACGGGCTTATACCATAAAAAAAGTTAAATATAATATAGAATTAAACTATCAAACAGATTTACCTAAACAAATATGCTTTTAATCACAAGTGGCTAACTTCATAAATACCTAATAAATTCCACATATCGAAGTGAGGATTCTGTGCAAATATATCGAATGTGTACTAAGCAGTACTTTCGTTTCCTGCTCTCCGATTGCCAGCTCCATTTCTACGCTGACAGCTTAACTTTGGAGCTATGTGCACATATTGAGAGTAGAAACTTGCGGAAGAAATTCATTTATTGCGAACATCCTTCGTATTTCATGCGAACGCGAGTTTATTAAGATTTCTCCCCGTCCTTTGAGTTTTAGAAGTGAATATTTTTTTCCGTATAGAGGAAAATGTGTTTGTTTTTCCTTCATCTGCCAATTTCTATCCTAAAACTTGAAGTCACGGGATGTCTTTCAAGACTGTTAATGAGCAAGACTAACTACCGCACTCAGAGTCATTTAATGATTACTTAAACTATTCCTTAGTAACGATTTTGTATGGGAAACAATTGCTAAGGACTGGGTTAAGTAACCATTAAATGACTCTGAGTAAGGTAGTGAGACTATCGAACTGTTAAAGAAAATGAACAGGTTTTGTTGATAAAGATGAGGTACCTATAGTATGATATTGCTTTTTTATGAAGTCAGAAAAACGCTTAGCTTTGTACAGCTGTGTCATGGAGGATCAATATTTGTGTGACCTACATAAACTGTTGTTCCTTGTCTCTTTATGAGGTTTATTTATTTGTATACTCGAATGTGTTTGGAAATGCCATCGGACTAGAGACGAATTCTAATTTTATGCCCATTCTAGCTTCTAGCCAACAGCTTCGTGCGCGATCCCGTGGGATAAAAAGTGTCTTATGTGTTATTTCATACCATATGCTACCTCTGCTCCAAATTTCATCCCAAACCTTTCAGTCATTTTGACGTGATTGAATAACAAACATACACATAAAAACACAAACTCACAAACATTCGCATTTATAATTTTATGCCCATATACATACGTACATACGTGTGTATTTATAAAGTTTTGTTTGAAGGTCACTGGAAATAATATTTTCTAATTAGCAACGGATTTTGTGGGACAACTTGATGAGCAAGACAAATAAAATTTGACACAATTAAATCAACCGTAGACATGAACACCCACGTCTTGTTCCTATTTTACGTGAGTAATTAAATAAAACAGTAATTGCATCTAAGCCCATTAATTTAACATTGTTTGTTTGTTCTAAACCTTGGCTTAATTTGATGGCCCAAAAATAAATCCAATCAAAGTGGGTTATCTCCTGTACGGCGTCAGTTTTAATTACTCTGTCGTGACTAGGATCCGGAGACACTTTTATATATGGACTGACCTCAATCACAAATTTCGTCCTTGTACTTTTGGACTTTCATGCTTCGTTACAATTATCCTGAGAATGCTTAGCTTCCAAATGGGTCAGGTTTCAACAGGTAACTTGACATTTAGATAAGGGTTCCTTCAAATAACTTTGCAAGTTATCTCTAGGCGTTAGTTAAAATTATCAAATTTTACCCCTTGATACTATCACGTTTCTAAAAACAAAGGGGTTTGTTTAGCTATAGGAATTTGGGGCTAAAATTTCTGCCAACACAATGACAATATTTTTTTAACAAATAAATATATTTTCCTAACCACGTGTCTGTTCAACCTTTATCACAATGTCTATCTACAAACACTTTTGACGTCACGTTAGAAATAACGTCACATTATAAAAAAAGAATTGTATGCAAATGTATTGCTTTCGGATTTGTCTGTGGCGTCACAATCAGAACCGCGACCGGTGGGACAAATGGAGCAATATGCAAAATCTATATCTATTTTCATTGCATCGCATCCATTTTGAGACCGGACACCTAACCACACGTGCACTTGTGCATTCGTTTTGTTCGATTCCAGACAGTCTGCGGTACTCTTATTTTTATTTCTTTTCCTTTCGGGCAACTTCGTGTGAGATCGGTAACTTTCGTTTTTATTGTGGCAGCCAAAGAATCAGCCAGATGTTTAACCATTCACAAAGTTATGGGAGCGTTAAATTCCGGCCGGTTTGAATATGGAAGAATTTTATTTGGTTATCGAAACTCCGGCTTCGGTAATAAAGCTTATGAAAATTATTAGTTTAAACTATCGTTTGGCTTTTATTATCTTGCGGTTATACGGTTTGAGCGGAGTTTATTTAAAGGTAGAAAGGATATAAAACTTAAGTTGGGGATTACGAGCTATGAAAGTTTGAAGTAGTTTAGTATACAGGAGATAATTTATAATTATTTAATTAAATTAGTTTTGTGATAAGGGTAAGTTGATGTTCCAGGTATAAATAAGTTTCTGAACCGCGTAACGGCCTTAGAAATTCATTAAAGTTGTCCGCAACTGTCTGTTTGTCTGAGACCTAGTTTTAAGTGACTTTTCATTCTAGTCTATGTTACAAAAAGAAAGTTATTTTAAATACAGTACATGTCAAGTGTCTAGGTTTCACATTAATTTGAACTTTCAATGAAAACTTTGCCGTAATGTAATTAAATTATATTTTGAGACTGAAACTTCGCTTTGGCCTTTTTCGTAGGAATTAGTGATTTCAGCACTGATTTCTAAACCAGTGGTGTCCTAGTAAAGTATCATAGTTCTTTAAATTAGCTTATATCAACAACCGTTTAGTGACTTACTGATATACGATGATATCAAGACATGCAAGAAGCAGGCTCAACGGTCGAGTGGCCAAAATTATGACAGACCTATAAGATTCTTTCTAAACATCATATAGGTACCTTTTTGTGGGGAAAATCATCCAATGACTTCACTCTGGGCGAGCAACCTGCTCCTACTTCTGCTTTGAGGGCCTCTCAGGCCCTAGTGCTGGTAACTCCTTAGGTTCTCCGTAGCTTTGGATAATAAATAATATGCCTACGATTCTGTATTAACGTCACATCATACTCCTTCCAATACTAGGCGCCTAGCTATTATACTTTCCTAACAAAAAGCTCATTATGAGGTAGCTAAAAACAAAATGTTTAATTAGGTAGCTAATTACAATGTAATGTAATCCAACTACCAATATTTTTCACTGAATTCCCGCTACTGCATTGAATTAGTAAACAATTATGAAATTTAATCTGTATTGCAATTTGCAATGTAGGTTAGGTTTGAAACATTGTATTCAAATCCATTTATCGATGCCTTCGGAGAAATCAAGGGCTTTTGTATCGAAATATTGCTATTACTGAGAAAATCAAATAGTTAACTAACCAGGAAATGGAAGCTAAACATTCTTATTGAAATATTTACTAACAGTGCTCCTCTTCCAAAATTATAACATAGCATTCTAAAAAACGTGAAAGTACTAGACGTTTTTTCAAGTCGTGGACGACATTAATTTAGGTAGAAAGAAGTAAGCTCTTTAGTCAGTTTTCTTGTGAAAAATGTAATATTTTACAAAGTGAACATTTTCCTTCCTGAAAAAATGTAAATGTGCCTGAAAACTTATAACACGTGAAAGGTATTATTATAGTCATTTGTCAGCTAACCAATGAACTGTCCACGAGCAAGGAAATATAAAAGGGGACACGAGCGAAGCTACGGAAACTCCCGAAACATTTCCTAGTAAATCGACAAACCAATCCGAAAACTTTATGCCGAATTGTAGCTTGAAATTGAGGCACGTATTTCAAACTTTTTGAGTACCATTAACCCATTAATTAAGGTTCAAATCGTACAAGTTTTTTAATTAAAATTCACTCGCAGAACAAAGCTGGAATAGTATTTCATAAACTAGTAATAAAGTTGCGGTTTCGCACACAAACACTATTATGAGAACTTCCTAGGAAAATTTCGCTGTGTGTACAATATCCACAGAATATGTTTTTGGAAAACAACTTTGTCATGTGGCTAGGATTATCAACTTTGATGTGTTTTGAATGAAGATTCTAATAAAAATATTGATAAAATAAAGAGTTTATCCTCAAAACGAGCACGTGTATTAAATAATTAATAATTTCGAGGAAAGTTAAAAAAGTCATTCCGTATTTCCTGTTTATTTTTTAAGATGTTTAGTGAAAATGAAGATGTGCTAAACGTGTATTAAATTTATTGGGATCAATGTATAGATATTTTATCAGTATAGCAATTTTCAGTGGTAGCAGTGATGTATATTCGGAGCTGCGGACTACCTAGCGGGTTTACCGGGGCTCCGGCTCAAAGGGCAGGAGTAGGAACGGGGTGATTTTTAGTCAGTACGAGTCTGATACTACCTCTCGCCTCACCCAAGGCGGGAGAAGTCATTGGATGATTTTCCCCCTTAAATAAAAAGCACGGATGTATAATTAAATACTGATTCGAAAAACAACAGCCTCATAATAATGCATCTAAAATCGATTTAACTATTCGTTCCAATTAGCTCTCAAGACTCTCTGAACTACTTCCTCTTCTAACTTTCCTCTGCAATAGTACTTAAATCTAGTCATTGAGAGCAAACATTAGCTTCCACACAAGTACTGGATGAGTTGATTTTCCAACTAGGTAACTTCGTTGGCCGTACAATAAACCGCCCACAGCTCTAAAAGCCATTTCCTCAAGTCCTCTTGCGGTGTCTTAACAAAACAAATGGTTAGATAATAAAGGTCCTATTTATTTTTAATTACGACATTCATTTTGGTCGGTGTTCATTTCAATTAATGTATAACTTGTATAGTTAATGTACTAACTGGTTTTATTATCCGATTTATAATATCATAATGTTAAGATTCTTGTTTCTAAGGCTAGTAAAGTCTTGGTGAAGTAGTTTAAATGCTGTTATTTCACTTGAAACTGCTGTCGTTTATTTTAAACAGCTCATTTAAGAGATTTGAAATTAAGTTTATAATTTTAGGCTTCTGTGTATACAAAACGACTTTTATAGAACTTTATATTATGAGATATTTTGCTTTAAGAGGTCTTTCAGGTTGAAAACTCCGCCAGTTTTCTTTCAACTACAAGTAACCTGTATTCTTAGGAACTTAAAATCAGTCGATCATATTATCCTTATTTGAGCCTCTCGCTTATTTCTTTCTTTTATGCCATTCATATATTTATTAATGCCATAATTACTTGTAATGACAGTATTTTCGAAAACACACAAAAGTACTCGAATTTGGGTTTTTTCGCAAATGACCTTGAAACGAATAGGGCACATATCATTTCAAAGAGATATTTCTAGTAAGTACCTATACTCTATTTCTAAATATTTCAATATAATAATAGTAATTGCCCTTCGGGGAAAAGGATTTCTCTCGTCAACAAGGAGTATATTTCGGTGTCTCTACCTGTGTAATTAGAAGCTTATTCGCTATTTATAACCATGGTGGAATGCAATCAAAACCATTCCTTAAGATGAGAAATATTCCGTGTTATTGTGATGAGTTTTCCTCCAATTTGTGTAGGAAATGTTTTTGTGATTATTTCGTTATCTACGCCACGATCGCGAGAAGCGTTAATGCTCTAAGGACGGAATAGAAATTGTTGGAAATTTTTATTAACATAATAGAAATAATTATACATATCTTTCTTCTGAGAGGATTATCGATTTAAGTTTTGTTTTTGTTACGTACGTACTTAACCGTATTGTTTTGAGTATATTTTGTTATAATATTTTACGGTGATAGCGAAAAAGACAAAAGATATATTATATAGTTAAAACAAAAACGTCCTCTGAATATAAATCAGCTTCAAAGTTCCATTTCAACAAAGTGTCAATACCATGATTTGAGAAGTGAACTTCCATTTAACTTTGTTCTGTAAAGCCAGCTAGATTTATTTAATATTCAAAATTGGATTCAAAGAAAATTAAACGCTTAATCTTCAAACACAATCAGGCACGGATCAAAACTTTAAGATATCGATTCGTCATAAACTTTAACTTGTTGGTTTTATGAGTCATGTTACTGAAAGCAGACCTTTTTGGGTTTTTAAGAGTTAAACTTATCATAAGTGAAGTTTTAGTAAGCTTAGTCCGAGTAACCTTAAGCTTGTATGTTTTTTAAGGGGCGAAGGTCATCCAATGACTTCTCTCGCCCTTGGCGAGGCGAGAGGGAGTGTCAGACTCTTACTTACTAAAACCACCCCGTTCCTACTCCTGCTTTTTAAACCAGAGCCCCAGTAAACCCGCTAGGTAGTCCGCAAATTACCGCATTCAGAGACTTTTAATGATTACTTAAACTATTCCTCAGTAACGAGTTTCTATCGAAAACAATCGCGCGAAGGACTGTATTAAGTAACCATTAAATGACTCTGAATACGGCTGTAAAATAGGAAACTTTTTGAAACAATAATAGTTTATTTTTATTTTATCAGATACCAGCCATGTATGAGTGAGTAAAATTTAATGACACAGGTCGAGAACCATCATATTTCGCAAATTCAAAGAAATTATTTATCTTCTTATTCGTCGCAAAAGTAGCTTCGTTATACGTAACCGTATCGAAAAAAATATCCTTACATATCCACACAAACCACAAAAACGTCCCCGTCTCCGCGTCTAGACAATTTACAGAGGAAAATTGAATTTTATACGCTCAGTTACGACTAAGAAAATTTCTAACAAAGGTACGTACCTACTTAGGCGGCTCATGAAACATTTTTCTTAACAAAAATCTCGCGTACAGTTGTTCACAATAAACGAAAGAATTTTTTCGCATGTCGCGTGCAAATTTTATAGACCCTTCTCACGTTTTATTTTTTAAATATGGCGCACTCGACTGAGTTTTGATATCTCTTGTCGTTAAGTGAATGACGTCATCACCAGTCATATATTCCAGATTGTGGTCTTATCTAGTCTATTTCTTAAACGGCATTTATTAAAAAGTTTACTGCCAAACTTATATTTTTCTCTAAATACGAAGACTTTAACCTTTAACGGTCTTACTAATAAACATTTATACACGCTGTATACACGCTGTATACACGTGTTATAGCATATTCATTACTAATAATCAATGTATAGGGGTTGTCATCTTATACACCCGTTATAACAGTTGTATAAGTGTATGTCATTTTACACAATCCTTATTCAGTCAAATAAGCTTGTTTAGCGTGTGAATAACCAACAAATAACTTATTGTCGTGGCTTATCTCGTAATATATTTTAATTTAGTGGTTATGATGGATTATTTCGAATATCTGCGCCATTTTAATATTCTTGAGTTGGACAATGAGGAACGACCAAGAAAGACAAAACCTTATAAAACACGTATTGATTTCTTTTCTTTCGAAAAATATGAATGTAAACGTAAATACAGGTTTACTAAAACCTTATAAAAAACGTATTTGATGCCTTGTTTTCGAAGAAGATGAATGTATAGGTAAATACAGGTTTACTAAGAGATATGTCAGAGAAGTGGTGGACTTGATCCGAGAAGACATAGAACAAACAAAGAAGGTTGGCTGGCGGCTTCTCTGTAGAGCTTCAAGTTTGTGTAGCTCTCAGGGTATGGGCGCAGTAAGAAGTACAAGACGATGCAACCAACATACATGGCAAGAGTCAAAAATCAAACATTTACTTCCTCTTGCTGTACTGTAAATTCTTTAAATGTTTGAAACTGGTAATCAGCCACCATTTCATCAACAACAGAGTCAGGCATCATACGATATTACTGGACAAATTGCAAGACAATTGTTTATAAGAACACAGTTTTAACAAACATTTCCTTAAAATAAAAGAACAAGTTTATACTGAGAATGTATTTTATTTATTTGAGTTTCTAGTCAAATATGTTATTGTAAATTTCTTAGACGAAGCTCTTGTTCAGCTCGTGTCCACTCATAGGCTTCTATAGCATGTGTTTCATTGTTACCTCATTTTCAGTCTACGACAGTTCTCATTGAGAACTTGATTTCTCATCATCTGCTCATCCTTATGCTGAAACAAATAGGTAGTAATTAAAAAATATACATAGTTTTGAGAATTAACTGGAGCAGAATTTGGTAAATAATACTTACTTTAAACTCAATCACAAGGGATCCCAATTAGTAGCACGCTTTCTCTTCTTTGCTACGATACAAACGACTGCATTTCCCGTTGTTATCAATAATAAAATGAATGCATATGAAATATTAATACAAAAAACCACACGACCTGGATTTGTATTTATCTTTTTACATTTCTTGCGGAATATGACATTTGACGTTTCGAAGCGCGTTCAAAACATATTCTTAATTATAGATGACATTTTACAGATTAGAAAATATTAAATAAAATAATTTAAATATCTGCATGTATGTATACTGAAAATATTTTGTAATAAACAGAAGTCCTTCATTTCTTATTTTCTAGTGACTGGTAAATAAGATCATGTAAATATGAAAGAAAAATAGAAATAGAAATGTGTGGTGTTTTTAACGTTTTAAGGTTTCGGAACACTTCTCAAAATGTTACCAGTAGTTAGTGTTATAACAATTAAATAGTTACTCAAGGCTTACACACTGTTTATTAGTAAGGTGTTGTATATCTAGCTATTCACGCCTTAAACACTGAATAAGTAATCAGACGTTAAACAGTTGTTTAATATATTTTTATTAGTAAGACCGTAAATGTTCATAAATATACATTTTTTTTATAGAAAAAAAGAGGTCACCATCATAGCGTTTATTTGTAAACGTAGCGAGCTCTTTCCATAGCAAAGACAATTCAATAGGATTTATTTTTCAACGAAATATATGTGAGAAAATTCTTATCAGAATGAATCACAGCTATCTATTAAAATCACACCTACAGAAGTAAGTAAAAAGCTTCCTTGTTGTATAAATAAATAAGAGCTATTTTCAAAGCTCAGTTATGAACACTGAACGCATATAAGGTGCTTAGTAGCGACGCGAGTTGTATTTGAAAACACAACTCTACTTCGTCTAAGTACTTAGGAACATTTCTATGAAATTCACTCAGTAACTCTATCGGTAATGGTAGTAGTAGTTTAAGTAGTGGTAGCTATTATAGTACAGTATATAGGTACTATATAATATTATATGTTCTTCTATAGATATGTGGTGTGTTAAACTAAGGCTTCCACGTGTGCCTATTGATATATTATTGGAGTTTCATAGAACTATACTGAATTCTCTTGAAGAGTTGGAAATTAAATAGTATGGGAATGTATTGTGATTGCTGGGATTATTGGCGTTTCATTACTTAGAAAAAGAAATTTATCCAGAAGTTGGGTGATCTGAGTTTCAAATAAAGGGAGGGAAGAGCACAACTAAGGTATATTATCGATATGGATTTTATACCCATTTTGAAGATTTGAAAAACGAAGCAGTAAATTGCGATTATTAGCAGAAAAAACGGAAAAAATAACGGACTAATGCAAGTCGGAGAGAGATACCCACTTAAAATACTAGGAATTTCTAAAATATTCAGAAGCTCAGATTGTTTGCTACAATTACTAAGGATTTTAGGATTAGGATGCCTTAAGAAAATTTGTCACCAAAAAAGTAAAATATCTTTTGACGTAGTCCTACGCATTGAACATATCTTTACGCTATCGCTGGCATTTACTTCTGCAAAGTAGTACCCACGCAGCAGAAAATCGAAGAAGATTTGATCCAAATCAAAACGCTTAGAGACGACGGTTAATGACACTGAGTGGTGAGGGGAATAGACGCGAAAAAGATGATACTAAAACTCATTAAAGTAGTAAATATTCTTTACCTAAACAACTACAAATGCGGGACACATGTTAATTGTTTACAATGTTCTTAATTAGCTTATTTCTTAGAACATTTTCATTTACTGAGACCCTGTGGAGAAACTAACGAGTAACAAGATTAGCAACATAGTGCAGAAAGATTTAATCTTGTGCCAACATTTGTTGCTTCTAATTTATTTGAACAATAGCGTTTAGTATGCTGTGTTCTGCTCATTTAGGATTAGAGTGTTCTTTTAATGAGTTTTATAGTGATTCTGTGGTAGTGTTTTGCTATACATTTGTATTATAACTACTAAGACACATTAGCAAATGCTAAAGTAATAATCGTATGATCTGTATTGTTTTTCATACAGTCAGTATGCTTTTTTAATTGAATCCGTCTGCTGGAGTACATGATTAGATATTGTTTTAAGATAAAAAAGTGATTAAATTAGATCATCTTAAATGTTTTTTAGTCCTTTTCTTTTAACCATTACGGACAAAAAGTACAAAAAATTAAAGGACTCGTCTTCTTGAAAAGAAAAAGACAGTTAATCTACTTCTGCAAGTATGTAGACACATTTCACATCAGTTGTCTCAACACACGAATGTTTAATAAAGCAAGAGAAGTACTACTACATGTTGCTAATAATTAGCATGATTAAGCAATTATCACCCTGATTACTATTGATGCTGTGTATAATAGGGTTCAAGTACCTTTGCAATTAGTAAGCACTGCTTTAATTACTAGTCGCTACGTGTTGTCGCCTCTCTAAATCAAAGATGGTTGCTGTTGCTAATTGATCAGTATTCGCCATGATCGATGCATCAATACATGCATAATGAGGATGAAGACGTTTATGGTTTAATTGCCGTACTCAGTGTCATTTAATGATTACTTAAACTATTCCTTAGTAACAATTTTGTTCCAAAAACAATTACTAAGGACTGGGTTAAGTAAGCATTAAATGACTCTGAGTGTGGCGATAAATGTTTTAAGTAATTGCTTTAATGCGTATAAGAATTTATTTTTTGCACTATTTTCTTTTGTATCTCCGTTATTAATTAGCCCAGTGGTCGCACGTGTTTATATTGAACACAACATTTCAAATTAGATCACTAATGGATATTATTGGATTGGACAGTGGAAATTGGATAATAAGTAATAGGTAAATACTAACTAGAACCCAGGAGAAAGCGGGGAGTCTTTGCGCGTCAAATTCCGAAATATGGAAATTCGACAAAGAAAAAAGTAGCTCTCAAAATATGTAGCTGAAGTGGCAATGGGCAGGCAACGTCGCTCAAAGAACTGATGGATGGACCTATAGATGCAGGCAGACCACCCACTAGGTTGATCGACGATATCGTCTGAGTCGCGAAGAGCCAGTGAATGCCGGTGGCGGCTTGTCTTTTACGTGGAGGAGTAAAGGGGTGGCCTTTGTTCACAGTCTTGCGACTGATGATGAACTAGAACCCATGATAATAAAAAAAATACATTAACATGGTGTTTCTTATTTGAAAGACAAAATCACCCAAATAGGTACTTTTAGAGCAACAGAATTCCTACAACAATCTTCTTCCTCTAAATCTTTAAACTTTAATAAGGATGAGGTTTACGAGCTTCGATAAATAGAAACAACTGTTTTTATGGTTGTAGTAGCAGCGTGGAGACTTGCCTGTTTTATTACAACCGCTTTTCTTGAATACTGATTTAATTTCGTCCTCTTCGAGGGTTCATTGTGATTGCTAAATTCAGTTAGGTCCGAGTATTAGGTATGTAGGCACGTATTGTATACTGGGATGATCAATTTTCTTCGGGATAGGTTGAGTAAAATAAACAAATAATTATTGTTATTTATTTTGGATGTAGGCTGGTGTATTAACTAGTGACTGTAAATAAAGTATGTAATCTTATATACAAAAATGAATTTCTTTGGATAGTGAATTTGTCTCGCTGGAACTCGAAAACGGCTAGACCGATTTGTCTAATTTTGATCTTGAATTATTTGGGGAAGGTTTAAAAGGTGAGAAACGAATGATTGAGGTAGTACAAAGTTTGCTGGACCAGCTAGTAGAAAAAAAAACATGTTTTGTAGGTATACTTCTGTTTAGTATGTCTAGCCTAAAACATACAGGCGAACCATGTGTCGACAATATTCAATTTGCCATAATATACCTAGTATCTAGTTTTTTTCCTAGCACTAAAATATTGAAGCACTTTTTTATTCGGATCAAATATCTTGGTGACATTTAGTTCTTACCAATAAACACTACTTTCTTATTGTAACATATAAATATGTTAGTTTACGCATATCATCCAATTTGGTCCCAATATGACTTAAGTATATAAAAAATACATATCTTTTGAGATTATGAAACTTAGCCCACTTCTTTATAAGAATCTTTGGCAACCATTCTACCAAGTATTTACATCCACGACTCATAGGATTAACTGAATAAATTCGTAATTTAGGACCAAGCCTATTCCTTTTAGTAAATATTTATAAATATAAATGATCTAGGCCAATGATGTCAATAAAGCATAAAACTAATGTAATTAATAATGCCAGTAATATATTAGATCGTAAAATACTATCGTTTATGGGGGAGAGCTCACTTTTACGCCAAGGTAAACTATCAAAAATATGACATATATTTGCAATATATTGATTAGATAGATATTGTATCTGTAGAAGGTTCAAATAATGAAGCATTATTATTGGATATTCAGTTTCTTTATTATTTACTTACAATTTACAATAACGTGTAATGTAACATGAAAAGGGCAGATAAAAATAGCCGTCACCTGGTAGTAGGTACAGTGGCGACATGCGGCACAGAAAATAACTAATTACTTATGAGATTGCGTCCCAATTATTACAGTATAACAAAGTATTGTTGTATGAAATATGGCTGAAAACCTACTTAAAAGATCTATTTTTATAATGATGCTGTTGAAATACTTAATATCATAAGCTTTGTACTTTTACTCTTCAGTTGTGTATTAAGAGTGCTTTCTTTTTATACAACATTTTGGCAAAAGCAATGGTCGTAGATATCTAAGTAAAGAACCTCATTAACTTCAATATACAAACATCTACTCTCACTTTCTTAATAGACTCTCCATCAGAAAAATATGTTTTTGTTTTTTCCAAAGAGTTTGTTAACATTTTTTGTTGTTACAAAGATGGTGATTGGCTAGATGGAGTAGACGCGTCCTAAACCTTTTACTTCATCAAGAGCTGCCGCCACTAAATTAAAAACCTTTTAGTTTAAACCGGGAACAGGGTAAGGCACTCGTTACGCTGCCGTAGTCTACTATTTATCCATTGTAAATCCCGGTATTAGTTGAATTAGAAGGGAGAAGGTATAATGTTACCTACAATCCTCGCTATATTGGTTTTACGTAGATAGTAATACAAACTTTATAGGTACAAAATTGAAGTAAAGCTCAATATTCATATTTGATTATATACTATATTCTTAATAATGGACTTACAGCAACTGACCGACAGATAGACGTTGTTAATACATATTACAATATTTGCTTTGACGTTCAAAAGTGCTTTCCTGGTCTATTTGAAATAAATAATTTTTGACTTTGACTTTTGACATCGCTGCTTTATTACACTAACCATGTACTACCTATTTATACTAGCAGACTAACTTTAAGACTAAATAAACAGTATGAAAGTAAATAGTAAAGGCGATATAGCACATAAAACTAACAACAGTAAAAAGGCGGTACAAACGTAAATACTGGATTTGCTTTAAAGATAAACTGGGACAACATTGGCAAAACTTAGGGACAATTTTGAACCTTATGTCAAAGGACCAAGAATTATAAAGTTGGTCTTTAGGTCCTAAAGTCTGGAATTAAGTCTTAAGTCTAGAATTCGCGTCAAATTGGACATGTTTTGACGCGTTTTGTTGTTAACCTGCTCCTAAATTGTGCGTTTGCGTTTTCGTTAAGATCTAACTTAAAGTCTTTGTTGTGTTTTAGAAGACAAGTAAAGGTCTACACATTTTTTATTCAAAGGTTTTATTTATACTGGATTGTAATGACGTTACATTCAATATTTCGAAACCAGTTTCAATAACAAAGTTTACGGTAACCCCGCCGCCGCCCGCTCAAATTTGTAACGCCTAAAAAAGGCCTCAAAATATCTAAATTAAGACCTGTATAATACCTTAACATGCAAATAAAGATTTTGAGTTTGAGTTAACAATTTTAAGATGTTCAGTTCCTTGTTTTCTTGTACAATTATTATTCTATTAAATACTTCAATCTTGAGTGCATTTTAATGTTACTGATTGTTAGTTTATTGACCGTTATATAATAGTCAGACTACCAACAAACAATTTTTAAATTGATTGTTCGGATATCTAAATAGCATGCAAATTAGCCTCCTGACCTGAATCAAAGCAATTATATTGATATTACAGATGGACACTTGAGTTTTTATTCATAATAATTATGTAATAGTTGGCGTAGAAACGAAGAAAGATATATCTTTTTCTAGCTCATTCAATAGATTTATAACAATGATTCGGTCGAATTATTTCTTTCACGTACTTTTAAAACAATTGAGTTAAAAGATTGTTTAAGAATTTTTTCCACTCTGTATACTAAAAAAACCAACCAAAGGTTGTCTGGAAGAAATCGCCGTGTGTGATAAGACCGCCCATTGTACTCAAATCACTATAATTATCATTTTTTATGTATGTGTGCAATAAAGTACACACACACAACGTCACGCCTTTTTATCCCCGAAGGGGTAGGCAGAGATGCACTTTACAGCACGTAATGTCGCTATACAAAGTACACCCACTTTTAAGATTTGTTTTATAAGTGCCATGTAACAGGGGGTGAGCCTATTGCAATAAAGTATAAAATAAATAAATATATAAAAATGAGATACGATTTAGCATTCCAAAAAAATATAAAAAAGTTTCAGTGACCACATAATGTTTGTGGCTTATACTATATCTTTTTGTTCACAAGTAGAAACCATTAGCATCGAAAAACATACTTGACCCCTGGTTTTGTTTTTACCAGTGCTTTACGAGTGTAATTTAACTGTAACAAACACTGTCACCGTCCTAATACGACATTAGGGACGAGCACTAGACTAGACAAAAAATATAGACTAGATATGAAACAGCTGAAGTAAAGTCTCGTAATAAAAATGTTTATGAATCACAGTAATATCTCCGTACTTTATGGAACAAGTTTTTTTCTGTACATAATTAGTGTCAACGTAAAGATTTTTTGATGCTTTTGCTTTAAATTGTGGGCAAAAGGACCACGCCATTTTTTATTATGATATTAGGACATTTTCATATTTTGTGTTTTGTAATTTTTAACTTACTCATATTTATTCCCTAAAGTATAAATTTTTAGTAACAATTTGGTTTTTGTACTAATGATGTAGAGAACAAGTTTATCGTTTTAAATAATCGTAGAAGTAATAAGTATGAAATTAATTAAACTTACAGACTAATGACATTATTCAACTCGTCCAATAGAATTGTAAGAACTCATTAGAAAGCCAAAGATCTCTTTAATATTTGAAGAACTCTGAAACGCTTTTCAGGAAGTGTCTCAACGATTTGAGCTCGCTACCTTTCTACACCGGTCTCTTACACCAAACAGTAAACAGCTATTCTCGCAAACGAAACAAAAGAAATTTAATTTTATATAAGAATCCTTAATCGTCCGTTGCTTAGATTGTTCTACGCTTTTATTTAAACGTTGAGGGATGGCTGCTCGTTAATTGCGGTGAAACCAATTCTCCGTATCGCATTTCATTCTGTAACGAATTCCAGCCATTAATCTTCACTGGAATCAGGACTAAGCTTCAATGGAATCCTTTTGTTTAAGTTTTCGTGGTCCTTGATAGATTTTAGAAAAGTTTGTTGACTTAACTCTTTCTTTTTGAGAGCTACCAAAGGGCGTTAAGTGGCTTCAAGTAGATAGTCTGTCTTCACTTGTGTTTAAGGCCATTGCCACTTGTGAATAGAGTGTTATGCTTTTTTTGTGAGAAAATCATCCAATGACTTCTTTCGCATTTGGTGAGGCGAGAGGGAGTGCAAGACTTTTATTGACTTAAAACCACCCCGTTCCAATCCTGCTTCAGGTTCGGATGCCCGTCAGGTCTTCCGTGTAAGAGCTTAGACGTTGGTTAAACGTTAATAAACTAACGAAACGCTGAAACCAAGAAAAGGTAAATCCAATATTTAATTGGTTGCATGTCACACATACAAGACAAATCCAATACCAAATCTAAGAAAATATCATGAAAAACATAATTCGTCTACAAGATGACCTTGAAAAGCCATCCATCAAAGAGAGAAGAGTCTTGAGTTTATTGCACCACCCACTCATTGTCGCAGCGAGGTTGATGGCCTACAGTGTAAAGAAACAATACAATTGTATACGTAACTATAGCAAATACATAGCTAGCTGTAATAGACGAAAACTGATTTTCCTATTTTTAAATTTGACAAGTAATGAACAATTAAGATCACATTGATTTGACTAGTTATTCGTTAAGGTGTCAGCAAAGTTATGTACAGTATAGCCAGTAAAAATAAAAATGCTTTAAAGAGTATTAAATAAAGATTTGATGTTATCCGCGGATTACCGGGGCTCCAACGGGGTTTTTAGTCAGTACGAGTCTGTCACTCCCTCTCACGTCTCACCTCACCCTAGGCGGAAGAAGTCATTGGATAATTTTCCCTCTTCAAATAACATCTAGTAAAATGTAGGAATTGACATACTGTCATCATATTAATTAGTCAGATGTTTAATAAACAAAAGGAAAGGTTTACACCTCAAGGGATTTATTTTAGAGTAAGGTTGATCATGAATCAAGTTTAACCGTTCATTCGCCCCATTATAATTCGATTTAACATCGTATCGTTTTATTCAGACCTCGTACAAAAGCGTAAGTTATTGGAATATTAATTGGCGATTTATTTAATCGACCATTTCTTCCCAATTGTCCCGATACCGTCTGATCCCAGATTATCTTGGGTGACCTGTTGGAGCTATTTGTGTCTCCAAAAGGTCCAGTATAATGAAAGTCTTACTGCCTCACTCAGAGACATTTAGCGATTACTTAAACTATTCTTTTGTAACGATTTTGTTCTAAAACAATTGCTAAGGACTGTGTTTAGTCTATTGTCGCACTCAGAGACATTTAACGATTACTTTAAGTATTCCATATAAAAGATTTTGTTTTAAAAACTGAACTAAGGATAAGGACTGGGTTAGGTGAGTAACCATAACGTCATGACTCTGAATGCGGCGGTTATTATTTTAATTAATAAGTACAATCAGTTATGACAATGTGCATAGAAAATTATGAGTTTGATTTTTTAGTATGAATTATTAAATATGTGTTTAAGTTTTGAAAGTTCTTAGTATCTAATTATGTAAGTGCTAAGTGTGGGAGAGCCATGCTTCGGCACGAATGGGCCAGCTCGATCGGTGTCATACCACGGCCTCACAGAGAACAACGCTTGCATTATATTTAGGTAATGTTTCTTCGTGTTAGTAAAAGTAAAAAAGAAACTAAACTAGATAATGTAAATAATTAGAACTATACGTAAGGTTAATAGGGCTATATAATGCGCGTACACACTTAACCCTGTAGCGGACGCAGCTATTCTGATGGGCTATTTGTGGTCGGTCATAACTTAGTTTGTTTTATGATGGAAGTCCATACCGCATCGATACGAGAATCTATTTTAAGAAACCCATAGACTTCCTATCGTTTGTTAGGAAACTATTGGTGTGGTGTTTTTGTACCAAACAGGTTAATGGGGGGGTTAGATGAAAGAAGAGTATTCTTGATGATGATAGAGTCTATTCATGCTTGTTTATGTATGTGTAGAACCCATGTAGAACCAGTCTATGAATGGTTATGTATTGCAAGATGATTGTGTAGGAGAAACCACAAAGGAATAGGGTTTATTATTAAAACATTTTAAATTATTTAAAAATTGTTAAAATAGATTATTTTAAAATATTATACATGTATTTTTTATATTTGTAACGAAAACAAATACTTTCGAAGGTATATTGATTTGTAATATCGCGTGATGTAACTTCTAGGTAGGTTTTATACAAATGACGTATTTGCTCCCACTCCTAAACATCGATTCATTTTATTAGAGTATAGTAACCTTATACGACAAAATAAAAAATACGTGTCCAATATTTTTTCATAACCTAACTGACGGACTAAATAGATTTTTAATTGTCATACCCCGTCATCATCCCTATTGACATTCCGTACCTACTTAATTTTTTGGCAGTAGGTAAACATCGTGTGTAAACAAACCTAATTTTAGTGATGGATTTACGCATGTTTGCGAACTATTTTAATGACTCTTAATTAGGTGAGGTGACTGGTCTTTGCACATTAAAACTCGCTATGGGTGTAATAAAGGAGCAATGGTGGATTTAGTATGTAAAGTACCGTTTTTACTCATGGGACACATCCATTACAGTGTGATGGTGTTGTTATTTATTAACAGATCAATATCCATAGGAAACTATGTACTTTACTACATTGAAATAAAACTGTAAATAACCTACGAGCTTTCGTAAAATTCATAAGAGAAGACTGCCTCGTTAGTCAAGTGGTCGCAAGTGCGACTGCCGGACAAGGGGTCTTTGGTTCGATTCCCGGGTCGGGCAAAGTATTACTGGTTTTGTTTTTTTAATTTCTCAGTAGTAGCACGGAGTCTGGATTGTGGAATTGTGGCAATAAGTGGGTGTACATTGTAAAGCGGCATTACGTGCCGTAATATGCACCTCTGCCTACCCCTTCGGGGATAAAAGGCGTGACGTTGCGTTACATAAGAAAACAATTTATGTCATCAAGAGAGAAGTGACGTCAGTTATTATAAAACTCCATATAATGAAATTTGAATACAGAATAATAAGAGTAACAAAAAAGGTTTATTTAGAAAAAAAAAACCGGAACGCCAACAAAAGAGGTTACATAATCTTACCCAAGGGATGTTGCCCTTGACAATGTAACGATTATTGATTTTGGCGTGAAAAGGTGTAGAGTATGGCGGATACAGATGAGAAAAATGAATCTGTTTACACCCCTGTGAATATGTGTCAAATTGATGCTTGTATAAAAAGATTGCACGTTGTCAGGAAATATGGTAACATTTGGGAATCGACACGTGAGCATAAATAAAAGCTGTAGATAAATAAATGACAAAGCAGTATTATTTATTTCATATTTGCAACGAGTTTTTGATTGAAAGTCATGTCAATAGTCTTCTTTAATGCATGCTGTATATAACGGTTTAAAAATAGAATTGAATAAATGCATTAGACACAAATGTTGTTTGTCTAGACATTGTAGAAATAAAAACGATTTTCAAACACGGAATCCTGATCCACGGAATTCTATTTTTTTTTTCTGAAGTAGCAAACAGTACCGTTTGACTTGATATTCAACAAGAAAAATTAAATTAAATTGAAATCATATCCATTACAATTAATTTTAATTGAAATGATAACCATTTCAATTAAATTTTCATTATCTTTTTTTCAGTTTCAGCGCTAATTATAATGAGATAAATTGGACATCTTTATTCGTAGTCTTTTATTAATTAAAATGATTCTATTTAGCATAAACTAAAGCGAGTTACTTCAGGTATACTGTACCTACATTGAAATTGAAACCGTATACGCAGTGACTACAAAAGGACTGGTTCACAACAGCTCATTATATCTACGCTCTGACCGTGAAGACTAGGGCTAAAGTGAAGTGAAATAACATAATTAGCTAAGGAAACTGTTTAATAACAATTATGTAATGTTATATATAGCTTTGTTAGGTAATCATTAATCCAGATCCTTTCACAAGTCGAGTTCGTACACTCATAGTGAATTTTTTTTTGTTCAGTGAATGAGGTGTCAGTCATCAGTAGATAATATCACTATCGAAAGGCTAAGTATTCGTATAATCGTCAGGCGTGCACATTACGGCACGTAAAGCCACTGTACAATATACACCCACTTTTCATGTATAGGGAGTGAGCCTATAGCCATATACTGGGATTACTGGGCACAACTCTAGACTCCGTGTTACTCCTAAGAAATTTTGGAAAAACCGAATAGAACTTTGTCAGACTCGGAAATCGAAACCCATGCCCGGTATTCGTTTCATGCAATTTTTAGAAAGTCATGGATAAATAATTTTATTGGAGAGGAGTGAATGGATATTGATATGACGCTAGCAACTCAATAGGTATCAGACAATGTACAAATTCTACACAACGAGGGCAATGTACTTCCAATTTTAAAAAGTAATACGAAGTACTGGAAAGAACGTAGAAGAGACAAATCTAAAAATACCCGTCATTCTAGGTCATTTTCTTGAGAATTTTAATATATTTTCTGATGGTTTAGAATGATCTTCAGTGTAATACGACTTTACGTAGGTATAAGTAGATACTTAAAGTCAAATGAGAACACCAAATAACTTTATACACACATTTTAAAACCATATTTATAAACAAATCTCGTAAGTATTATCATTATACAAGATGTATGTCAATATTTTACAACAAAATGACGAATATATTTAGCATATTTTGACATAAAAACGGCAAAAGAAACAATGTTTGAGTAAAATTTCGAATTAGACTGTAATTGAGTTGGCGCCGTGCCAAAACGATGTGCTTTCTTCTCAAAGTAGAATTAAAGTAACAGTAATAATGTTGATGAACAATTTGTTGGAAATGTTTTCATTACCATCAGTCCTCATTATGCTGTTGTAGACACAATTGTGTTACAAAAAACTAATACACAGTTTGTTACAGTGGCGTACTGTGTCTTGGCAGGGGGACCCGTATAAGAATTTGTTTGAGGGCCCTTTTTTAAGAGGGGAAAATCATCCAATGTCTTCTTCTGCCCTTTGGTTGGGTGAGGTGAAAGAGTATCAGT
The DNA here is from genome assembly GCF_023101765.2 of Spodoptera frugiperda. Taxonomy (NCBI): domain Eukaryota; kingdom Metazoa; phylum Arthropoda; class Insecta; order Lepidoptera; family Noctuidae; genus Spodoptera; species Spodoptera frugiperda. Next base: position 4,405,281 of record NC_064217.1, on the reverse strand, counting down.
CACTTACTGACTAAAAACCTTGTGATGACGTTAATTTTTCTTAACTTACTGCTTACTTTTGAACGCATGGTTTACGCGAGAAAAATGCAATAGATTATTTGGACATTTGTGATTTCTAAAATTAAGTAAAATCTTAACAAGTTTCTGCGCACGTTGAGGGCCCCCGTAGGGCCCTGGGGCCCGTATAATTCACACGACTGATACTGTGCTAGCTACGCCCCTGAGTGTTTTGTACAAAGGGAAAATGTGTCAGTAAAAACATGCGAACCAAACCCAAATGAAGAAACAATTCAGTACAAAATATTGTTTTCTGGTCTAACCGCACTCAAACAAATTGATTACAATCCTGTCAATATTGGTTGGAATAGAATAAACTTTGTGATTTTTGTGTTATACAACATTTTATTCATCAGATAATGTAATTACCGAACTTTGTATAACTTTCGTGTACATAATTGATGGAAAGTGGGTCATGGGTATCGTGTTCGACGAATCCTATGTGATCTGAATTCGTTAATACTACACGAGCAATAAAACTTTGTGATTAGGTATAACTTTGCAAAGAATACTCGTATATCTTTCATTTCTTTGCTATTAAGTGGGGAACATAAATATGAACGCTAACTCTAGGTCTAATTAAAATGTTTTGTTAATTTAGACGTAGAAACTCCAGATTTTTTTGGACCTTTTTGCTAGTTAGATAGGTAAAATAATTTGTCTCATCAAAACTTGTTAATGTAGGTATTATAATTTTGATTAAAAAAAAGTTGGTTGGAACGGCTGATCGTGCAGGGGAAAGTAGAGGGAACCAGATCACGAGGTAGATCACCTATGCTCTGGACTGATCAAGTGAAATTGGCTACAGGAAACCCTGTGTCAGATTGCACCAGACACATCACAAACAGGGAGAGATGGCGTATGGCGTGAGATCGTGAGAAAAGCAACATCTACCAGCAATACAAATACGGCCGCTTCAATGTGACCACAACCGCTCTACCAAGAACGAAACAACAGAGGTTAGAACTCGTTATATTTTTAACTAGCTGCTTCCGCGCGGTTTCACCCGCACTGCTCGGTTCCTATTAATTGTGGCGTGATGATTTAGCCTATAATCTTCCTCGATAAATGCGCTATCCAACACGAAAAGAATTACTCAAATCGGACCAGTAGTTCCTGAGATTAGCGCGTTCAAACAAACAAACAATCAAACAAACAAACTCTTCAGCTTTATAATATTAGTATAGATTTCTTAGTGACATTTTCTTATTCAGTTGGGTAGTATTTAACGCTTGTCCTCATTTACCAATAGGTACTTTATGATTCGAAAGTATTTAAAAGAGTTTCTATTTAAAACTCAAAGTGAGATGACTTTTAAATATCCTTTATGAATTTTCTCAGTTGTCCATTCAAGTCGTTTTGACATTTCACAACGCTCATATTCCTTGCTTCATGAGTTATTTTTATTACTAACATTAAAGGAGTTGAGGGCTATTTTGATTCAAGCAATTTTCACTCTTATCGTTTAGGAAAATGAATTTCTTAATAGTGTTCCTCGATCAATACAAATTATTATAACGTGTTTAAAAAGTATGCAAAGTCTTTGAAATGTATTAGCTTAGTTCCACATAAATAAATAGATTCAACAAAAACTATTAATAACAAATGAGTTTAGTAAAAAGATTTTCTCAATCTGATAAAACAGCCCATTAACGAGGCGATTTGTTAGGAGATAACTTCGTACGTTACAACCCTATTTCTTGCAGACAATTTAATGAGTGTTGAACAAAGTTTAATAGTTATATGATGCTCACTGCCACCCCTAATTTAACAAAAACTGTTTGCAGACTAATATACTTAGTGCAGTGCAGTTTTAGAAGATTCGCTTCATCAGTCTGGCGTTGTTTTGGCTTCGGAACTATTCTTGATGACTTTTAGAAATAATCTTATTTAGTTTTTGTTGGAAATGTTGTAATAATATAATAAATCTTTATTCGCAGAATCATTGTACAACAAAGATGGTAACAGTATTATAAGTAGCTAAACACATTTCGCCTTCAGTAGACATGCGAAAACTTATAGTATAAAGTTAATATAACATTTAATTTCTATACTTAAAATATTGTGTTCTATCTTTTCAGAAATTACATGAAAAAAAGCTTCATTTTTAAGAAATTTCATCATAAAAATTTTATAAATCATAAAATATTTTCGTATCGCAACAAAAGTGCAACCAATTGAAAAATGGGACTCATATGAGTGCAATATTGCCTTGAGAAAAGGGTATTTCTTTGATCTCTCAGTACGTATCTGTTTTAAAGTTCGTCTATCTATAAAAGACAAGGATACAATAGCTCGTGTATGAAATCGACAAAAGTGTAGAAAAAATAGAATAGAAACATGAAATAAAATCTTTCACAACACTTCAGTGTTTTGGTATTCTATTTTGTTTAATGTTCTTTCCTTTTCTGGAGGAATGGCGAAATCGATCAAGTAGATTTAGAGCCTATTCATTGCAAATAAATATTTCTTCATTATAACTGTTTTACAATAACTGATTAAGTTACTATTAGCTTAACTGACTCATACTTTCATACACTAAAGGAAAATATCTTAAATTATCCGTCACTTAGACTAACATCAACAATAAACAGACATTGTAAAACAAACTCTCATAGCATAGATTTAGAATACATTGTCAAGTTCTGCTTTCGATAAAATGTTCACGTCATTTTACGTAACATTTGTTGATATGCGCTCCGTGCCTTCCAAAGGGATTTGTCGAAAGACTTTAGTTTTATTTGTGATACGAATTTTGCTTTCATCGTAGTGTAGATTCCTTTGCAAATTGAAATCGAGATTTAGGTTTTAGTATTTTATTTTTGTTTGTGCATAGTGTCTAGTTCTGTTTTCAAAGAATTTTGAACCACTGCGAACATTTTTTTTAAACTTGACCGTACTACCGTAGTTTGTACCTAATAGTGACTATATTTTTTACCAGTGCAATATAAAGGTTAGTCAATTTTTGAATAAGTAGTAATAAGTACAATCAAAAATTACAAATTACAAACATTGTATTTAACAGCGATTTAATGTGAGCTAGCTATTGATTTATCCAGCCAGAACCAATTTAAAAGTTCCAAGAACATCATTTAAAATCAATTAAAGCAAAAATCCAAATAAAACACATTGTTTATTTATTTCAGCGATTCAAACAGATCGGTATTGTCACACTATACTGTTGGGTAGTAAATCAAATATATTGGGCCATGTTCGTTCAATTGAATGGAATGGCACTAAAATTGAGCTGAACGACAATCGATCAATCCGCCAACCGTAGCAGCGATTTGTAGTACTGTTCCGTGTTATTAATATTATCGGCACGTATGTGACAAAATAAAGTAAAAATATACACAACTAGATTCTGCCAGCGGCTTCGCCCGTGAGCCGGTGGAACAAATAAATAGCCTATTCCAGACCATAATCTAATAACCATAAAATTTCATCCTTATCCCTTCAGCTGTTTTAACGTGATTGTGTAACAAACATACACATAAACTCACAAACTTTAGCATTAGGTAGGATTTAGTAAAATGGAAGTTCAAATAAGTTGTCTAACTATCCCATTAGAGCGTTCGCCGGTGTATCTGCCAAGTAAGGCGGATATATTCGTAGGCGTGTTATCTTGATCGCCAGTACGAAATTAGTGTGCGGTGACTGGGCGACCGGCTGCCGCATAAAGTGTAGCGGGTTCGATTCCCGCACGGAGCAACTCTTTGTGCGATCCACAAATTATTGTTTCGGGTCTGGATGTCATGTGTATGTGAAACTGTATGTTTGTAAACGCACCCACGACACGTATTACGTATCAATGTCGAATTACGTATACCCACAAACGTTCAACCGTCGTGTGTCGTTGACAATTTTGAATATAAGAAATCCATTAATAATTACCTAGTAACTTTGCTATAATGACAATGACAAGTGACAACCACCTACTCGTAAATCTTAATGTATATAATTTTAACTAAGTATAACTAACTATTGAGCTGAATGTTAATTTAATTAAAGTATCTATCTACTGTTAATTTGATTGAGTAGGCAGGCAATTGATAGTTCCAATGTAGGTCAATTCGAAGCGATGTGTCGACTTTGCATCATTTGTTTACTAAATTTACCGCACATTGACAGAATTATATTGATTTTTTATACATATAAATGTCATATTGTTTTAGATTGCTCTTTATAATACATAGATTGATCGACCTGTGACTTGACTTGGAAAAGTGTTTTTTAATTGTACATTTTATAATTGTGAATGCTTTATGTGTTTTTTCTATTTCATGGTACTGATAACTTGAAAATCCTGACACTACTTGTTCGTGTATTATACAGGGTGTCCCTGAAATCGACGTCCAACGGGCACTAGATGATCAGCAAGGTTCCAACTGTTATCAGAAAAATATAAAAAAATTCTAAGTCCTACAGTTTTTAAATTACAGTGACTTATGTGTTATCCACGAAAAAGTACACCCTGTGCCAGTCTTTTGACTCTTGTTGCTACAAATCTTTATTTTTTCGTCTGCAGTCTTCCTTACATTATCCTGAATAGTACTCCAGTAATATGGAATCATAAATTCTTAGCCAACTGCTTTAGATTGGAAAACATTGTTAGTTTTAGAGGAACCAAATACTCTGAATAAAATTTTCACCTTACTTTAAGTGAATGTACTGAATAAATTATGTATGGCGCTTGTAGTGGCAAATTTCACCAAAGTTGGCACATTTAATAAGGATTATAAAATGGTATAGCACTTTGCAAATTATTTCTTAAATTCGACACAAAAAAAGATTTTTCAACGAAACTCCGTTTCGATGAATTTATTTGAACTTACTAATATTTCTTCTAGTGTACTCAAATCATACGTTACAACCTCGTATGCACTAGACAACACTTTGCACGCGATTTGCTATCATCATGTTGAAAATCAGCGAGGATCTCTTGTCAAACAACATTGTCTGTCTACTCATGATTTCGCTTGCAGCTTTTGTCGGCAATATTACTAGACTTACTAGAGGAACTGATGTTGTGTATCATGTTTCACTAAATAATATTGAATGATTGCAATATGATGTTCATAGTGCATCAAACACATTATCAAATGTGTAGTAAAATCAAAAGGAACGGACGCGGCAGCATATCGACGCGGTAGTAGTATGGTGTACATGAGCCCTTACGCACAATTACTGGTCATATCCACATCACAAAAAAAAAGAAAAAGAAATGGGTGAATCCTCCGATTAAGTTACGTGTTCATGCCTTGTGATCAAATGCGGGATGAAGCATCAAATATTCTTTAGTTTGTCGAGAAAGAGTATTTGCACCGTTACAAGGAATTGCAGGTAAAGCAAACAATAATTTAAAAAGTAAATAATCAACACGGCGCAAAAAAGCCAGTGCTCAGTTAAAATGCTGAAGCCCGAGTACGATGGCTCGAGATGCACAACACCAGTTCGTCTAGCGATAGTATTGCCGACAAATGTTGCAAGCGAAATCACGGGTAAACAGACAATATTGTTTGACAAGAGATCCTCGCTGATTTTCAACATGATGATAACAAATAGCGTGCAAAGTGCTGTCTAGTGCATACGAGGTTATAACGTATGATTTGAGTACACTAGAAGAAATATTAGTAAGTTCAAATAAATTCATCGAAACGGAGTTTCGTTGAAAAATCTTTTTTTGTGTCGAATTTAAGAAATAATTTGCAAAGTGCTATACCATTTTATAATCCTTATTAAATGCGCCAACTTTGGTGAAATTTGCCACTACTAGCGCCATACATAATTTATTCAATACAGTCACTTAAAGTAAGGTGAAAATTTTATTCAGAGTATTTGGTTCCTCTAAAACTAACAATGTTTTCCAATCTAAAGCAGTTGGCTAAGAATTTATGATTCCATATTACTGGAGTACTATTCAGGATAATGTAAGGAAGACTGCAGACGAAAAAATAAAGATTTGCAGCAACAAGAGTCAAAAGACTGGCACAGGGTGTACTTTTTTGTGGATAACACATAAGTCACTGTAATTTAAAAACTGTAGGACTTAGAATTTTTTTTATATTTTTCTGATAACATTTGGAACCTTGCCGATCATCTGGTGCCTGTTGGACGTCGACTTCAGGGACACCCTGTATATGTATAACAGATATTTTATACAATGTTTATATTAAAGTCCATTTAATGGTTTACCGAGTTTTTTAATCTTTAAACATTCTTGTGGTGCCACACCGCACGTTGGTATTTAAACCTCCTTGGTGGTCCTTTTACAAAGTAAACTGCCACTGGTATTGACAGATTTAATCTTAAACGTTAATGAATAAATAATTACTTCTGCTACCATTTTATATTTTTCTTTCAAGTGGATTTTTTGTACCGTTCTTTGCTCGTGTCGTCGGCGTCGATGTTGTGGATTTTAAGTAAGTTTAGCTTTTTTTTTTTTTTTTTTTTTTTCAGGGGGGAAAATCATCCAATGACTTCTCCCACCTTGGGCGAGGCGAGAGGGAGTGTCAGACTCTTACTGACTAAAAACCACCCCGTTCCTAATCCTGCTTTTCGAGGAGCCCCGGTAAACCCGCTAGGTAGTCCGCAGCTCCGGATCAGGCATCAGCCCTACTGGGCCCCATCTGTGGTGGTCTGATGGCTCTTTGAGGCGCGCGCAGAACGCGACGCGCCGCACGCACTGGTCTGGTTCTGTTCGGGCGGTGAGCTACCCTTGCTCGCCGTCCGCAGGCCCGCACTTACGGTGGCCGGAGATCGTCTCGCGATCCCCGACGCCCGGAGTGTCTCTCGCGACGGCTGGGGCGTCGAGGAGGATTGTTCTCTCACGCGCCCCGCCTCCTCCTTAGCTAGCATGACTGCTTCGCAGAAGGAGGAGACGGCATCCCATTCCCCCTCGCTCCGCACCATGGCTTGTACCAATGCCGGACGCGAGAGGTCATTCGCCGACCACATCCCTGAGGACACGGCGGTGCTCAGCCCATGCAGGGCATTCCACGACCGTATGCTCCACCGTGTCCTCCGGGCGGTCCTCGCAGTGATGACACCCGGGCGTTTCCTCCCGCCCAATCAGAAACAGGAACCTACCGAAACTCCCATGTCCGGTAAGAGCGTCAGGCGGTAGGTGAGGACGCCGTGGCGCCTCTCATCCTCAAAGAGGGGACTTACCGCTGCAATGACAGCGAGCCCAGCCCTCGGTTGCGACAGTCGTTGCTGCCATTCCGCCATGAGATCGCGCCGGAGCTCGTCCCGCCACGCACTTATCTGGCGCGGCAGTGGAGTTTCGCCCCGGCGACGCGCGTCGGCGCGCAAACTGAAGACGCGCGCGAGCACCTTCGCCTCCAAATCCCATGGCGGTAGTCCGGCAAGGAGGTTAGCCGCCTCTCCGGAGATCGTGCGATATCCGCGGATCACCCGAATGGCCATGACCCTCTGAGACGTGAGCAGCGCCCGAGCTGGCCGCCGCATCAGGTTCGGCGCCCACACAGGGGCGCCGTAGAGGGCCATGGACCGCACGATCCCCGCGTACAACCTCCGGCAGGAGGCATTTGGCCCCCCGAGGTTGGGCAGGAGCCGCTTAAGCGCGGCCCCCGTCCGTTCCAACTTAGGAGCCAAACGTCGGAAATGCTCCACGAAGTTCCATCGACTGTCGAGGACGAGTCCTAGATACTTCATCGTCGTCTCGACGCCGATGGAAACTCCTCCTTGTTATTTGGGACCCACCCGGAGGTGGCGCGTTCCCGCGGCCATGAAAGCACATGGCCTCGGACTTGGGGAGCGCCACCTCGAGTCCCAATTGCCGGATCCTTTCAACTACTGTCGCAACCGCTCTCGCCATTAAGTTGGCCGCCGCCTGGTGAAGTAAGTTTAGCTTGGAATTGGAGTTTTGCTTTGTTCCTAAGGACGGACAAATTGATAGTTTAAAAGGTGTGACATTTTGTATTTTAATTTACTTTTCATTATGGGTACAGTACTTACATGTGTGGCTACATATTTCTTCTCCTAAGACCTTTTTTTCCGCCCGTTTGTTTTTTTTTCTTTACATAAAAACATCTTTCTTACAATAACAAAAAAAAGCGAAATCGGTTTTGCTGTTCACGAGAATTCCACTTTTTTAAGGGGGTAATACAATCAATGACTTCTCTCTCCTTAGGCGAGGCGAGAGAGAGTGACAGACTCTTACTGACTAAAAACCACCTCATTCCCTACTCTTGCTTTTCGAACCGGAGCCCCGCTGCGGTAACCCGCTACGCAGTCCGCAGTTTTTTTTTTATATTATAGAGATGTAAGATGTACATTTAATCTATAGCATAAATTGTAAAATTGAGCTTTTACTTTTGAAGAAAAAACAACACCAGGATATGGGATCTGCAAATCCCCATTGGATACGAATAACCTTTTACTTCGTCCATATTCATAAATCCGTTCACACAGGCAGTACTTTTAATTTGACCCTTAGGGACCCGTAATACGGTCGCTAATCTGCATAACGGTCTCCATTATTAACCACAACAATTAACCAAAGTTAGCTAAATACTGTTGGCAAATTAATTAGAATTATTTTGAGGGTCCCTTGTTTAAAAGACACTTTTGGAACTAAGGTTCTGCTTTGCGTAAACAGGCTGTACCTATCTTCTGGTTCTGTTGCATAATTAGGTATTGTGAAGTATGTAATATACGTTGAGGTTCTGTTTTATACTTATAATACTATGAAGTATCGTGATGCTGAAGACCTGGCAATGCCACTTTGCCCGACCCGGGAATCGAACTCGAAACCCGCTCGCTCTTGCAACCACTAGATGAACGAGGCAGTAATTATTCTATTCGTATCTGTTTATAAACATGGAAATTGAATATGAATGAAAAACGATTCATAAACACCTACTCACACACGCGCAAATTAATTAGAAAGATAACCCACAGGGAGTTTCACCGTTCATGGACCGTTTACCGAAAAAACAAATTAAAAGCGTCCCTACTTAGAATAGAGTTTATAAATACAACCTATGTTAATTAATCATGGAAAAGAGGTTAAAGCTAAATATAAACTCCACAGGAAAAGTTTCAATTGCTTAGAAAGAGTGGGCCTTGAACGGTTGGGGTTGTTTTAATAGCACCCTGACAAACTAAATGAATCTTGAATAAGAGGCGGCTAGAAATAGCAATGTATTGTAAAACAAAATGTTAAGTAGGTTAGGTTGTTTATAACTTTACATTACTTTCAGGCTTCTATTTTTTCGAAATACCTACTTTACTTGCATAATGTAATGTAATGTTCCCTTTTAGCTCAGCCATCGCGAGGGACACTCTGAGCGTCGGAGATCGCGCAAAGACAATAAGTGCGGGTTTGCGGACGGCAAGCAAGAGTAGCTCGCCGCCCGACCAGAACCAGACCCAGACCTCAAAGAGCCATCAGACCACCTTAGATGGAGCCGGTAGGACCTCTTGCCTCACCCAAGGCAGAAGCCGTAAAAGTCATTGGATGATTTTCCTCTCTCAAAAGACAGCAGAAGTTTAGAGCAAAAAAGGTTGAGTAAGTTTTGTTTGACAAAAAAAGAAAATCAATCATTACACTTCCACACAAAAGTTTCCATTCACTATGTAAACTTGGCCAGTGGTCTAAACGAAGCATAAAACAAGACAAACATCGAAAAACAAAACAAAACGTGCTGTAACTTTTATTCAACCTAAAAGAAAAACTACACGCCACCGTACCTACGTCACACTTGCACTCAAACGTTTCCTTTACTATTTCCAGTGAAATGTTTTCCTACACTAAGTAAACTTGGGCAGTAGTCTAAACGAGGCACAGAACATGTCCAGTTCAAACAAACCCGTGACCTTAGGGCATCCTCGTTAGTATAAGTACTAGTAAACGTGGTTAGGGATTTACTTCGAGGATTCCTTCGGGACCAATCGTTAGCTGATCATATTTAGTTGGACTTCTATGGAAGTTTGGCATAGAATATTTAAGCAATTTGTTGTTGTTTATTGATTTTGTTTGGATTTATTGGTTTTGCTAGTTACGTTATGGAAGTATGTGAGATGTAATTGTGCATTATGTATTCTTAGTCGTAACCTTAACTACTCTACTAGGCCGACTGTGCACGACGCGTCATATAACACATAACAAGCATAGCTCCTGCTCGACTCCGGCACGGCGTGGTTTCGAATTGTGGCTACCGATAGTTGCCAGCGTGCTTACGGTGCGCTTACGATATTTCACTTGCGCCTAGTGGGCGGCTCGCTGTCAACCAGCAGCAAGTACTTGGCCCACGCGCTTACAGCTAGCAGTCCGCACGCTGAAAGAAGACTGTGCGCTGGCCACGACGACGTTATGAAAATATATATCATACGACATACGATTTAAAGTACAAATTTAAATGACAAGTTATTTGCTGGTTTGGAACGGTACTCGATATGTGTGTTATGTCCTACATTCATTTACAACAACTCATAATTACTTATTATCTTAATAAAAAATGACTACAAAACTGAGATCAAATCATTTTTCCTAATCGACATTACGATCTGGATCGCTATAATATTCGTAAATAGAGCATAACACGAATTATGTTTCATTGCACACGCATTACCGGGTACCGTGTTTTCCTTTAACATTTGATACTTGTAATAAATTACGAACTAATGTTTATAAAACACCGCGGCTAACGTCCGGTTTGAGAAACAGCGCATTTCTAAATCAAAACTCAGTTGGGACTTATAGCATTCTATAATTATAATTATTCTGTTCAAAAACCTGTATAAACATGGAGAATATTCGTACTATTATTTTAACATAAAAGCATCTGAATCTGAATGCAATACTTAATTATCGAAATAATTATAAGGCTTGAAATAATGAAACCAATTGATAAAACATAAAATAAAATATTTTCCTGGCGTAAAGATTGTGAAACAGGCATAAAATATCAATTACCTACCGACAATTATAAACAACATATTTTTCGTTACAGTAAAATAATATTTTGCTTTTTAATTTAAAAATCATCAGGTTGAAAGTAAAAATAATAGTTTCCCAGAATTGTTAAAACCTATTATTATATTTCTTATTTCTACAAAATAAAATTATAAAGACAACCACATTTCGTCGTAAAATCCTTTCAAATCGTCTTTTTAATTTTACAACAACAAGTTCCCAGTAACAGGTGGATCTTCATTTTTAATACACAGGATGTTTCAGAAGCATATTCAAAATTAAAAAGGTTCCAAACTCTGACCCTTATTTAACAGTTTCCTTATTTTAATAATAAATGGACGAAGAAAATGTTTGGGAAATCCTATTTTATGTCAGATTTTTTCAACATTATTTTTTTGTGTTGTGGTAAAATAATGACTCAAGAAGTGAAACATCTTACACTAACAATACAACATTTTTTAGCGTTCATTTCGCTTGTAGATGTATTTTCAGAATGCAGAACTAAAAATTTATTGTATTATTAGTGAAGCATGGATTTTCGTAAAGTTTTTCCTGACTCTATTCTATAGAAACATCTTGATTCAACATTTAATAGTTTGAACGAAGATGTTTTGCAAACTACAAACATATAAGAAATATAAACTACAAGAAATCTAGCGACAAACTTAGTTAACAATGATTTCGGAGAGATCCAAACTCGATCGAGTTGAAGACGAATAAGTTTTCACGATCATATTTAGTTTCGACTCGTTAGAAACTAAACTTATGTAATCATACTAAACTTATGTGTTATTTATTGACAAACTGAGCATTTTCAATAAAATCTGTAAAATTTTATTCTTTTACTCTTCACATAAAATTAAGTTAAATAACTATAATTTCAGTAAACACAAGTTCTTGACAAATTATTAGTATTACCGTCTTTATGTTTTTGTAAATTGCAAAATATGCCTCAAGGTTAAAACAGATAACTTACCACCGTACTCAGAGTCATTTAATGATTACTTAATCCAGTCATTAGTAATTGTTTTCGCAACAAAATCGTTACTAAAGAATAGTTTAAGTAATCATTTATTGACTATGGGTATAACAGTTAGATGCCTTAGATTATATTAGCATCCAATAATCACATTGTAGCCGGGCCTCCAAAATAATGAATAAAGTTAATACTTAGTATCCTGACTTCACGTCTTCCGTCCAAAACACGAACATTCTAATTTGTAGGCGTGACACAGATCATGCTACGCAAATGACTGTACCAACACGATGATCGAGTTCCATATTTGTTTAAACAATTTAACAGACATGCATGGCTTACGTCTAACAGTCAGACAATAATAATTATACAATATTGAGAAATCATTCGCGGAATGTGATGTTTTTGCAAGAATATCAAGGTCTTTGTGTTAGCGGTTTTTATTATATTTACAGCTGTAGAAAAACTAAAGGAACGAAGTTCAAGATTTTTTATATAATAGACACTTATAAAATAAAAACGTGTTACGATGTGTGAACATAAACATTAATAGGATAATAAAATAGTTATTAATGATAATGAATTAATAAAAGGCCTTTATCACACAATTGTTTTGAAATTAGATAATATTTTCAAATACATTACGATTAGTGGCGAACTACTTCTAAATTGACGACGAAACCTTCTTTTATTTTATTTTTAGCCGTGGTTGTCCCACTGCAGGGCAAAGGCTCATAACCTCCTTCCAAGGGTGGAAAATCATCCAATGACTTCTCCCGCCTTGGGCGAGGCGAGAGGGAGTGTCAGACTCTTACTGACTAAAAACCACCCCGTTCCTACTCCTGCCCGTCGAGCCGGGGCCCCGGTAAACCCGCTAGGTAGTCCGCAGCTCCGGATTAGGCATCAGCCCTACTGGGCCCCATCTGTGGTGGTCTGATGGCTCTTTGAGGCGCGCGCAGAACGCGACGCGCCGCACGCACGGGTCTGGTTCTGGTCGGGCGGCGAGCTACCCTTGCTCGCCGTCCGCAGACCCGACTTACGGTGGTCGGAGATCGTCGCGTGATCCCCGACGCCCGGAGTGTCTCTCGCGACGGCTGGGGCGTGAGAGGTTCGTTCTCTCACGCGCCCCGCCTCCTCCTTAGCTAGCATGACTGCTTCGCAGAAGGAGGAGACGGCATCCCAGTCCCCCTCGCTACGCACCATGGCTTGTAGTGCCGGACGCGAGAGGGCGCCGTCGCCGACCACATCCCTGAGTGCTCAGCCCACGCAGGGCAACCGCAAGCGTATGTTCCACCGTGTCCTCCGGGCGGTCTTCGCAGTGATGACACCCGGGCGTTTCCTCCCGCCCAATCAGAAACAGGAACCTACCGAAGCTTCCATGTCCGGTAAGCACCTGCGTCAGGCGGTAGGTGAGGACGCCGTGGCGCCTCTCTAGCCACTCCTCAAAGAGGGGACTTACCGCTGCAATGACAGCGAGCCCAGCCCTCGGTTGCGACAGTCGCTGTTGCCATTCCGCCATGAGATCGCGCCGGAGCTCATCCCGCCACGCACTAATCTGGCGCGGCAGTGGAGTTTCGCCCCGGCGACGCGCGTCGGCGCGCAAACTAAAGACGCGCGCGAGCACCTTCGCCTCCAAATCCCACGGCGGGAGTCCGGCAAGGAGGTTAGCCGCCTCTCCGGAGATCGTGCGATATCCGCGGATCACCCGGATGGCCATGACCCTCTGCGACGTGAGCAGCGCCCGAGCTGGTCGCCGCATCAGGGTCGGCGCCCACACAGGGGCTCCGTAGAGGGCCATGGACCGCACGATCCCCGCGTACAACCTCCGGCAGGAGGCATTTGGCCCCCGAGGTTGGGCAGGAGCCGCTTAAGTGCAGCCCCCGTCCGTTCCAACTTAGGAGCCAAACGTCGGAAATGCTCCACGAAGTTCCATCGACTGTCGAGGACGAGTCCTAGGTACTTCATCGTCGTCTCGACGCCGATGGTAACCCCTCCTGCCGTTATTTGGGACCCATCCGGAGGTGGCGCGTTCCCGCGGCCATGAAAACACATGGCCTCGGACTTGTGGAGCGCCACCTCGAGTCCCAATTGCCGGATCCTATCAACAACTGTCGCAACCGCTCTCGCCATTAAGTTGGCCGCCGCCTGGTGCGACCTCCCGTGCGCTAGCACCAGCGTGTCGTCGGCGTAACAGACTACGCTGACGCCGTTCGGGAGGTCGGTGCGCAGCACCCAGTCGTAACCAATGTTCCACAGGAGCGGCCCCAAAACCGAACCCTGTGGAACACCGCGCGACATCTCTCGCCGGTTCCACTCACCTTGGTGACCGGGGTAGGTGACAAACCTATCCATCAGGTAGGCCTCGATAACACGACGGAGATAGGTAGGCACCCGGTGGTACCGGAGTGCCTCCAGTATGCAGCTCCAGGGTAGTGAGTTGAAAGCGTTGGCGATGTCCAGAGACACCGCCACGACGACCTTACCCCTGGACACTGCATTCCCCGTCGTGAGGTCTCTTACGCGCATGATGGCGTCCACCGTGGAGCGCCCTCTACGGTAGGTCCGCGAGGTCCGGCCCAAGTCCAGACAGGTGCGCGACGAGGCGGTTCGAAATTATCCTTTCGAAGACTTTTCCCACCTCGTCGAGCAGCACAATGGGCCGGTACGCGGACGGAGAGTCCGCAGGGCGCCCCGGCTTCTTCACGAGGACCAGTTTTCCCGTCTTCCACTGAAGCGGGAACTGGCCCCTCTCCAAGCATGCGCTGTAGAGACCTATTAATCGAGGCCCGAGAGCCTCCGAGGCCAGGACCCACGCCTTGCCATGTAGGCCATCGGGTCCTGGGGCGGTGTTCTTGGCGCCCATCCGGCGCACCGCCGCTCTCAGTTCTGCCTCGGTCACCTCCGGAACGATGTCGTCGTCGTCGTCGCTGTGGCCCGCATTGGGCACCGCAGGGGGCGGAGTCATGGATGGAGGGGTGAAACCCCTCCGAAGTTGGGGGAACAAGGCGCCAATTACCTCCTCCACAACTTCTGGCCGGAGACTCTGAGTGAGCGGGGGAGCCCAGGTGCGGAGCTTATCACGCACCATCCGGTAGGGGCGCCCCCATGGATCTCTGTTCAGAGTCTCCAGCATCTCTCGGCGGGCTTCCTCCTTAGCCCGCCAAATTTCCGCTTTGAGGGCGGCCTTTGCCGCCTTGTACCCCTCGTACAACTCCGCCTCTCTGACCTCCGCATCTGAAGGACGGATACGGAGCCTGCGGTGCCTGGTGTACCGGCGTCGCGCAGCAACGCAAGCACTGCGCATAGCAGCTAACTCTTGCGACCACCAGTACACCTGGCGCTTGCGCTGACCTGGCCGGACCCGGGGCATCGCCACGTCACATATTTTGGACATGGCGTCCTGGAGCCATCTTGCTTCCTCATCGACGTCGGCAGGCCTGTCTGGTGGTATCACCCAGGCCTGCACGATTGCGGCTTCCAGGAAAAGCTCCCGGTCCAGCTGTCTTAGCGCCCAACGCGGGCCACATGGGGCCTGTCTGACTGGCGGGTCCGCGGACTCGGCGGAGACGTTGAACCGGATATACCGGTGATCAGAAAATGTCTCCACCTCCTCCATAACGCGCCAGTCAACAACACGCGGTGACAGAGCGGGGCTGGCGAACGAGATATCCACCACCGACTCACCCTGCATCCGCACACACGTGGGGACAGAACCCCGGTTCAGGACGACTAGGCCTGTCTCCAGAGCCCAGTCTTCCACCATCCTACCCCGAACGTCGGTCAACCGGGAACCCCAAGCCAAGTTCTTGGCATTGAAGTCCCCGAGGACAAGCACGGGGAGGGAACGGAACCCGACGACGACGTCAACCAACTCCCTCAGGGAGTTGTGGAACTCGACGAGAGTTCGGTTCGGAGAGAAATACACGCCCACCACAGCGATCTCTCCGAACCGTGCTGCGACACAACCCCGGCCTCTCTGAACGCTCTCGAGAGTCGGGGTACCGGCGGCGGCTGACGAGATGATGGTCACCGAGCCGTCCAAGTCCGCAACCCAGTGATCCCTGGGCGGGACGAAATACGGCTCGGAGACCACAGCGACATTTATTGACCACTGCGCCATGCTCTGGAGTAGAAGGTCCTGAGCGGCGGCGCAGTGGTTGATATTCGCCTGGAGGAGGCGGAATGGAGTCATTACTGACAATCCATCACGACCTCCTCCCTGGCGGCATTACGGCCGGCGGAGACCGCGGCGGCGGTAGCAGTGGCGACTGCGGCGGCGGTGGCGGAAACGACGGCCTTCCACTCCTTTAGAAACAAATAATATTTCATTCACTGTTTGACATTTACGTAATTTTAAAAGAGAAATAAATAACACAAACACGTACCAAAAACTACATTGACAAACAGAAACAAAATACACAAATACAACAAACAATTGAATTTTCTTTATCTCACTGAGTTATTACGAATTTTGATTAACGTGAGAAAGTTCGAATACCAGAAACAAAAGCTAAGAGAAGCGATACAAATCTTAACATCGGTACAACGGAATAATTCTGACGAGATCCCATCTTACAATGGGACGGGATGAGACTCTGCCCTAAAAAGTAATGACTACTATAAATAGACTTCTGTTCGAAACGAAGCGGGCACAACCATAACACTGATAATGATCATGATTAAAACATCAATAAAGAAATATGGCTACTCTCTATACACACAATCTGTTACGAGTATTTTATAACCTCCAAAAACGGTATCTTTAATGCCATAACACATTATTCTTGTCATAAGTCTATAAAATACTGAAAGAATTTTAATGAAACCTTTGACTATATGGAGTGGTTACAGTATACTAATGAATAAATATTTTACGACATACGACATTATTTTGTTACGGGAAGGAGATTCCATATAGGACATACATTGAGCTTTATAGTAGAGCGCTTTACTACGTAACCATTGTTTCGTAAGCCACTTGTAATAGCAAACCTGATCACGTCGTCAGAATTATCTCTAAATATTCAACGAATAAGCACGGCTCACTACCATTTCATTGATGTCATAAAATGTGACAAAATATTTTATCTAATCGAATTCCGAATCCGTTCGCTAAAGGAATTTCAATTAATATTCGTCCGTAGCGACGTCCCATGTTCAATTAAGCCGAGTTCCGTGACGTAACGATGCAACGCCGAAATAGGTTTCAATAATCAAATGGCAACACCATACACGCGCTGAACGTTCATTTCTGTTTTGATTCATAACAAAACGAGTGTAAGTAAAATGGTTCATACACGTACATTCATAATGGAAATTGTTGCCACAACAAACATGTTCGGTTAAAAACAAACTTTAGTTACCGTTCTGTTGATGAACCAGCTATTTCTAACTGACTTGGTCTTCGTAGACTTCCGTTCAACGTCGCAGGAAACCGCCAGTCAAAGCATAAAATTGAATCACCACTACATGCGATTGTTTTCTTATTATATCAACAAAACATTCATTATTATGTCCTCACATTACAATTTACATTTCATCGCACACAGATGAGAGTAGTCTTTATCACTACGATTAATTCCAAGTCCGTATTTCAAAGATGATTGGGTGCGAAGAATTAATGTCTGAACTTACTCCCTTAAAAACACAAAAAGTTTTAAGATGATTTTTAGGATTTTTAAAGTTATTTTCACTAGATTTTACGATGACACAATATTTGCAATAATATTTAAAACACTTAATATTTTATTATGAAGATAGGAAAGTGGAGTCGCAATAGTCTCGTGTTATGTATCGAAGTTATTTACGCGGCGCTGAGCTTTGAGAGGCTCGCGGGACGCGTGTGGCCTCGACGACGGCTCGTTGCCGACTGGCGCTTTTCTTCAGAGAGACTGAAAATACGAGCACATGGCACGGCCTCCCGGCGTTTTTATCAAACGAAGGCTCGCTGGGGTCAATCAACTCTAGAGGGATGAGGTCTCAACGTTAAGTGCTCTCAGTCCTTTGGTACGGCGAAAGGGATCGGAGGTACAATTACTGGGACAACTTTAATTGCATTGAGAATAAAACGTTTAAATTTAAGTATAATAAGTACAATTCAATTAAGAATTTGAAATCCTGGGAAAAGGTTGTCTGTATTTGATAAATAATAAATATTGAAAATAAACGTCTTTTCGAAGATTAAGTGCCACGTTTTTTATACGAAAGGTTTTAGCAGTTTCGTTTACAGAAAATATTATTTGATTAATAAATTATTAAATAATTACCGAAAAGGGAACGATGAACTAATCTTATTCATAAACCTCAAAAGATTACATAACAACTAAAGCTTATTAACTTATCGCTTTACCTCGAGACAAATAATCAACAGCGCTCAACATTCCATTCGCCATTTTTCAAAGTCAAAAACAAGTGACTATCGACAGTCAATATCGACATTCGGCAGTTACCTTTTTGATCCTCATTTCGATAACCTATCGCTGGAAACGTAAACAACTATCCTAGGTAGTATACGGGTTCGATTTTTACCTTCAATTCGCATTCTGTATTAAGTATATCCCTTTTCTTTTATCTTAAAGACTAAAATCTGAATATATGGTCATAGATTTGGTCTGTAATTTATGTATTAGTCTAGAATAGGGGATCAGTTTTATTAATAGGTTTTGATTTTAGTTACAAGTGCGGGGTCTGTGCCCGGTATATGGACAGTGAATAGCAAACTCAACTCAACCCCTATTATTTGGTATCTTGTGTATGGCAATTGACTGTCGTGGTGGCCCGGAGGTTTAAGGTTTCTCATGCAGGAGAGTGCGGGTTAGAAACCTACCAAAGGCAACCAATGAGACTTTTTCCGAGTTATATGTACTTTCTACAATTATTTAGACACCACTGACGAATGGCGACGATGGCCACGAAAACATCGTGAGGAAACTTGGGCTTATAATTTCTAATTGTAAGTATGAAGCAAAAAAAAACCGGCCAAGTGCGAGTCGGACTCGCCCATGAAGGGTTCCGTAACAGCAAGTAGATGACATAATATAAAAGTTGTAAAATAACTTGGTTTTACATAGTGTTTGTATGAACGACAAAGTTATATTTGCGGTTTTTGAAAATGTTTTATTTCTCAAAAACTAATAATGATTTCTCGTTCAAACCAATTTTCGTTGTTAGTTTCTATTAAAATCTACAGCATATATTTTTTTCAGTTTTCTCACTCTCTTATTTTAAAAGTTAGAGGGGGACACTCATTTTTCCACTTTGGAAGCGTCTAACTTTCAAACGATTGATTTTGACGAAAAGTGGTTTTAGGAACCTTAATGTCTTTTTTAAAGACCTATCCATAGACACCAATCACCGATATGTTAGCTGAAAAAAATTTTTTGCATTAGCGTGAACCAGTTCCATGTATGGAGTGCCCCCGTTAATTTTTAAATTTATTAATTTTTATTCAAAATTCGAATAGCGGTTATCGAAATACATCATCCAACAAAGTTTCAACTATGTAGGCCCCATAGTTTCGGAAATAAATGGCTGTGACATACGGACGGACGGACGGACGGACAGACGGACAGACGGACAGACAGACAGACATGACGAATCTATAAGGGTTCCGTTTTTGCCATTTGGCTACGGAACCCTAAAAACGGTGGCAACACCGTTTTTGCTTCAGAAGAGGCCTTTTGGTCAGCAGTGGCCAATTATAGGCCGTTGATATGATGCGATGCGGGTCTGTATGGTAATTGGTAATGGGCTCACAGGTTTTTAAATAAGACTCATAACTGATAAACAGTGAATTGTGAATTTTATTCTGTCTTCCTTTATTGAGATTGAAAGGTTTATTCTTATTAGCTTATGCTTTTCATAAGTTTACTAGGTATATACTATTGAATATAAGGCATAATGCTCAACAAACAGGCTACTAGTTACAGTCGAATCTGAGCATTAATGCTTAGCAAACAGGAACTTTGAAGGGTTATTCTCAAATGTGTATTAAAGTTGACGAAGCTGCCTTGAAAGTGTGTCAACATGAAATTACTCCGTACAATAATAATGTAATCTTGCATTAGCGTAACGCGGCCGTGAAATGGGACAAACGTCGGGTTGTATCCTATTTTCTGGGTATTTTCTAAATATTCTTTAGAATCTTTAGAAACAAACGTTAGGATTTTCTCCTGTGTCGTGGGTGCGTTTACAAACATACAAGTTCACATAAACATCACACCCACCCGAAACAACAATTTGCGGATCACACAAAAAGTTGTTCCGTGAGGGAATCGAACCCGCTACACGTTGCTCGGCAGCCGGTTGCCCAGTCACCGCACCACCCGTGCAGTCAAATTTCTTTCTTCTTTTATTACAATACATAGGCCTGATTACATAATTAGTGCCTTGTATTTCGAACCCAGTTAACCTGATTGTGATTTTCAACTTTATAAAATTCAGAGCATGACTTCTGAACTTACTTGGACAATTAGACCCTCATAGTCAGTGCGAGGGTCTAATTGTTGAAGTAAACTTATTGTACCACTTAGGGCCGGTTCCACTATTTCTGGATAGCCGCTATGTACCTACCAGATTGAATTAATGAAATATAGTCACCCACCCTGATCCTCATCTAGTGGAAATGGAACCAAGTCGTAGATATGTCATTTCCAACAACAAAAAAACTACAAAATCTCTCCAGAAACGCCGGAGTAATCGCGTAAAACATACATTCGAATTGAGAACCTCCTTCTTTTCGGGAAAGTCGGTTAAAACATAGTGCTATTACTAAGAAGTAACTATATTCCTCTAACGATTCTGTAATTTGGAACTTCATTAAAATAATTTAATGTTTCCCTACCTGGAATTGGTACTATGAGACTTTTATTTCGGTTGTACAGTAAAAGAGGACATCATTCCCGATTCTATGGAGCGCGCGATTCGTAGAATATTCATAAAGTTTTAAGTTTCAAAGTTGTATATAAACTTTATTTGACGCGAATCTTAATTGTAGGTACTTATTTAATTAATACAGTGACACAGTTCTGTTTCAGATTTGATTTTGCCTCGTGTTTTACAACTCATAATACTATTTAAGGACTTTTACGCCTCATCAGGCGAACAAAATTGTATAATTTACTTTAGACTTTTCATTAGGAATGGGTATCTAACCTTACCTATACCTGTAGCCATCATTCGGTTACATTTCCAAAGTTCATAAATATTTTGTTTTCAGAATTTACATATTCAAGAGTTCAGCGGTTAGAGGGAAGTGGAACCGCAATATCATAGAAAAATATTGTAGGTACGTCTCATTTAAATAATTATGTATTTTCAAACTTAAAGACTATCTATTGCAATGGTATTCTTATCGCTCGTAATTGTTTATCAAAGTCAATATCTTTTGATTATATTTCAGAGAGAAATCGTCATTTTTGTATACACGCACATATTTTCATTAAAGAGCCTTATGACGCAATTAAATTAAAAGATTTTAGCAGTCAAAACAAAATGAAAGGACTATGGTAATTTGACACCACTCTGACGACATTACGGCTCGATATGATATGATCGCGTCATAGTATTGTTGTATTGAATATAATGGAATATTAAAGTTTAATAATTAAGAATCTTTGTTTGGAACCTGTATCTGGGATAAATTTGGAGTAGTCCGCTTAATACAAGATTGCAGATATTGAATGAACAAATGGGGCATTCTAGCTCTATAAGACTCGAAAAGCAGGTGAAGGAACGGGGTGGTTTTTAGTCAGTAAGAGCCTTGCCCAAGGCGGGATAAGTAATTGGATGATTTTCCCCCTTCAAAAAGGCCCTATCAGAACTGTCTGGTGAGAACTAAGTGATAATTTCTCAATAAAAGTATATAGTATAGTCATAAAAATATGTGTATTTTCGATAAAATACACATATTTGAATTAGGTACTCATCTGTCTATACCTCCTACTCTGTTTCAGTTTGCAGTGATTCTTCTGTTGTAGAAATTCACCCTTATTTGTTCTACACAATGGTATTTCCAGCTTAGCAACAATTTTACCATTCTCCTGCGTCACTTATATTGTGTTCCTTAAGATATTAGGCAGAGATCACACACAGGTAACTTTGTAGGTATCAATTTCAATTTCCTCGGAGACATAATAAATGTTTAGCGTAAAATGAATATTGGAATTTCGTGTTTAATAATTCTTCATGAATTAATGGAATTATTGTGTCATATGACATACAAAGCCTATCTCTAGAAGGTTTTGACAGAGATATATAACAGTCATGCTAGAGGGTAACTGTTAGGGTGCTTTTCCACCAGAGATGTGCGATGTAGCTATGCTACGAAGATGTAATAGCTAAGCTGTGAAAGTATGTGACCGTTCTTAATGTTACTAAGTTATGAAAAAATAGCTGTTAACGGCGAATTATCAGCCACAAGTTAACATTCTGCATTGCAACGCAAACTTTGGTTTCAATAAAATAAGCTGTGACACTGCTCTCAACCAATACCAATAAAAATAGGATGAGTACCGTTTCCTTCCTAACGCAGTTAATGATTTGTTAAATAAGCTAAAGTATTTCGGAAAACCACCCTACTATGTACCTTTGCGAGGAAGATGCAGCTTATGCGATGTATCGATAGTAACGAAGTCAGATTTTCGCCTAATCTATTCTATTCAATTAATATAAATTGGATTAAGATTTTTGGACGTCAGTCAACATGTGAACTTAATCTAAAACTGATTAAACTGAGTCTCTGTTCAAAAATTAAAGAAGTCGCCTGAAACTGCTCCCGACGGTGCAGTTATACTAAATTAAAATCTAGGAACAGAGTACCAAGGTATCATCTATCTACCTTGCATCCCACGTGACATTTAGTTCTGTCTAGTCACCATTGTAGAGTTCAGACTTAATTTTATTTCTACCATTTCTACCTGAGCGTTCATTTGAACACACATAGTTATTTAGATGTCTTTTTATGTGATACTGTATAAGCTCTTTGAGTGCATTGACCTTTCTTTGGTCAAATGTTTATAATTCTGTATCATAGGGTCGGTTCATATCTGACGCAAAATACGTCGCGCGCATCATCG
Source organism: Spodoptera frugiperda (assembly GCF_023101765.2). Classification (NCBI taxonomy): domain Eukaryota; kingdom Metazoa; phylum Arthropoda; class Insecta; order Lepidoptera; family Noctuidae; genus Spodoptera; species Spodoptera frugiperda. The sequence continues at coordinate 4,382,231 of NC_064217.1, read as the reverse complement.
GTCGTACTGACGTATCATCGGTTGAGTGTTTCTATACATTAATCTATTCTGGCGTTACACGACCGATGATAAGCGACGCATGTTCCGTTAGAAATGAATCGACCCTTAATGTAATTAAAATTGAATAAACATTTTAATAAACACCTACTATACACTATAACTTAGAAGCTTGTCATTTCGCTTAGCCACACATAAAACCGCTAGATCGGGCTAATCTTTTCCCCGGTTTATAGGCTATAAACGATAAAGTTACAGAAATGCCGTAAAATACATTACACGTACATTGTTTTCATTAATTTTACAATGTCAATATTGGCTTAAAGGCTTGGGAAATGTCATGTTGGTCGTAAACATCAGCTGCACGTGTGGCCAGAGTTGCGGACTTCGCGGTCGACGCGATGCGGGCAGACGGATAAGTATTTTATGAGCCAATATTATTTATTATCAGTTATTAATTGGATGAAGTACATACGTGTGTAGGGAGGTCTATTTGAAGTTGTGAATGAGGTGTAATTTAATGTGTTCTTTTCTTTATTTAAAATTGGTAGGTAATCTGTGATAATGAATGTTTTTAAACCAGCCAGTTTTCATTACCTACACATTTGAAAATCGAAGTTAAAGGTGTAACTGCGGCACAATATTCATTCCAATGTAGTTTTTTTCTGTTTATGTTACATAAGTACTAATTATAAGTTTGTAAACTGACATGGTCACTAGTAATATCATTAGAACTTAAAACGGGATATTTACCACGTTTATTAGTTTTTGTGAGTTCATCCGTGATTATGGCGCTTGCAACAGTGCTGAAATATCGGAAACTCGCAAAAACTAATAAACTTGATAAATATCCAGTTTTAAGTACTAATTAGTTGTAATAGTTCCAAAAGTTTGATTTCTGAGTCACAAACTACACTAATTTCTACAATCTATTACAGCACTTAGAACAAACTGACTCATAGCAATTAGGGGCAACCAAAATAGGCCCAACCATTCGCAAAAACACAAAATCCACAGACATAAATAATTCGCAATACGTAATCAATCATCTTGCTAGTCTAACTGTATTCGCCATTTCCTCTTGCGAATAGCCATAGAAATTTCAAGTTCCGTCGACGTGGTTTGCTTTTAAAATGTATGCTAAACTCTGACAGGTAATTAATATTCGGTGGAGTTATTTCCAGAGGCCTTTTATGTATCCAGCCAGTTTGTACGTCCGTTCATATGTAACATAAACAATCTAATCGTTGTTCAATTTAAACGTTTGCATGATATTCTAATTAGGCCATGTTTTCATTTAAATCGAAATTGTATTGTTGAGTTATAGAGGTAATACATTTTTTTATTGCATTTTTAAAAGACCTGTGTTTATTACGATTGTATTTTTTCATATGCCTATGATTAAAAATATGTATTCGCTATTGCTCGCTATGTGCAGATGCATCTCTACATCTTCAGGGATTAAAAGCTTGACCTTGTAATATTTGCTGTTGATTAAGTATTGAATAACATGTAAAATTATTCCATATAAAATAGTTTTTGGAATTTCATTCGGAAATAGAAATCTTGTTTTATGAAAAATCGTATTATCGTAATAAGGACATAGTACATTTTGCTTATCAGTGATAAGCATGTATGTTTTCTAGTGATGACGAAAAAATTTTCAAGTCATTAATTCACCCCCGATTACATATCTATACTACAATTACATGTCACACAATTTAAAACGCATCAACAACGAAATTAGCATACAACCAAACCAAGAACAGCCAAACATTTGCACACCTGACAAAAACAAGGAGTCGTCGCAGGAAACACACCATACACATGACTCAGCACTTCTTTATATGGACGCGTAACACCAACTTGTACAGGATACCTAAACTAGGACCTAAGTTTGATTGAAGTCAGATTTATGTGGCAACTTCACTAGATTTATTACTAAAGTTTTACTTTACTTATAAATAGTTAGTTTTATGGTGGATTGGGAAAAAACTAAAGCCATGGCCATTTGTCACGACACACTTGAACAAACCTCGGGCAAGCTACTGATTTATATAATAGAGTGTCGTGTGGTCTCAGGTGTTCATTCTTTCTATTATTCTATGGAGATATGACTGCTGACTGATGATATGATTTGATTGCACGGTTGGTGTGGTAACCGGCTGCAGCGCAACGTGTGGCGGGTTCCATTCCCGCAAAGAGCAAATCTTTGTGTGATCCACATATTGTTTCGGGTCTGGGTGTGATGTGTATGTGTGAACTTGTATGTTTGTAAACGCACCCACGACATAGGAGAAGAGAGAGAGTGTGGCACTATATTCAGTATACATATAAATGTTTACCACAATCATTTCAGAATCCCCATAGATTCTATAGGGAACCCTCACATACTTACGAAAGAACCTCAAATCAAAGAGTATTCAGATAAATGCAAATCCATTCATTACACATGTTAAGTATCAGTCTAGAAGTTAGCAGCTAATGACTTTATAAACAAAAATTATTTATCCAAACTCGGGGTCAACGAAACAGCCAACTAAAAAGAACCCACGAAATATTCGATTCAAATTGTAAAGTTCATATTCAAAGAGCATTTTGTACCTGTACATATATGATAATACTATAAAACAGAATATATTATGATAAGCAAGGTACCTATGTACGTACTCTTTAAAGTTATGTAAACGAGTCTAGATTTACTAAGTTTATTTTGTTACATTCGCGGTCGCTTAATATTATTCTGCATTTTTATTTCTCACGGGACAAGCTATACTATTGGTTTTAGATACAAAGTCTCCTTGTTTCGACTAATGACGATGGTGCTTCGAATGCTTTCCAGTATCTGCTATGTCAGTTTATTATGGTATGACTAATGTGAAGTGTATTTTTCTTACAAACGCGGTATATTGACCGCCGATTTCCCACCGATAACTTTTCACAATTTCTGAAGTTTTTGATTACATTACCATGTTGTTATTGAATTATCAACACTTCTTGTATTCTGCACTTTATAAGAAACTCTCTATTCAGTAGAGAAACTACTTTTTCTTACTACATATTTTATTTTCTTGAAAATCCTCAATTGCACGTTACATCCATCTTTTTATCGCATTAGATTGACCGTTGGTTCTTTTTCCATTTGTGTATTTCTTGACAAAATATCTCAATAAACAAGGAAAAAATAAACAAACATCTGCAACAGTATCCAACTACTTAGACCCGATCTAAGCTTTTAATAGGTTGTAACTCGATACCACACTTCGATATACGGTAACGAAGAGTTCGTGGTAGGCGCCATTTTGATTCACGTTTCTCCCACCAGACGGCGCGGCGAACGTTAAAAGTTATTCACTTTAACACAGTAAATAAGTTTTGTGTCGAGACAGCGCTAATCGCAGTTTGGGTTGCCACATAAATGTATGATTTTTAGACACGACTCTGAATATTTTGTGTACTGGAAACCTTTGTAGTGGTGGTTTAAGTGACATGAAATATTAAGGCACTTTGTGCTGTAATTTGCTTACACAAGTATTAACTAAAGTATTATTACTGTTCTCGGGAACTAAGATATACTTATCTTTTGTTTCTTTAATAAAACCTTTGTTTTTCAGTTGATGCTCTCCCGTATGTTAAATCGTGCCTACATGATTTGTTACTGATTTCTTCGTCCAGGATTGTTGCAATTCTTTTTTTATATTTTACAAATTTTATTCGTTTTCCTTTCTTTGATATTTGGCTTTTCCAGAACTGGTTAAGATTAGTCTTCAGGTTTACTGACAAAATTTCAATAACCAATCTGAATCTAACATTAGATTAAGATCGATTTGTAACATTGATTCTATAGAGTTTATGTCAAAAATGAAGGTCGATCGAAACATTTTGGATTAAAATAGGTTATTCAAATAAGCAGTAAGTTGCAAATAAAAAATGAAAAATAGAAATTCAAAGTTCATTCACATTTTCCGAGTAATATTATTGACTTAATTACTTTGCAGACACTTAATAGCTGCGCCCACGTGAATTTGGATCCGATAACAAAAAGATAGAAAAATGGCCCAGCTATAATAATAAGATTATGATAAAAAATGGAAAAATAAATTAAGGCAAATTGCTTGAACATTATTGTGGTACAAATAGTACGCCTACGGTTTTTGTACAATAGCACATTAGTGGAAATTTCTTATAACGAGAAAAGTATTTTTCATTTTGAATAGGTAATCTTATATTGAAGGCAGCGTGCTTACTGAGGTACCTATATAAATATAACTCTGTTTATTTTTATTGTTTAAATATCATTAAGCAAATAAGGGGATAGCTTTTCGTAAAATCTACAGTGAGTTATTTCACAACAAATAGATATTTCTGCGTAGGTACCCACTTCATTTTGCCGGTTTTCTAGATTCGTGTATCTCAGGTTTATATTTCAGTTTTTACGTTGGTCGTGGTATGGTAACGCTTTTTTATCACTGATGCTTTCATCCCCAAAGGGGTATGCAGAAGTGCACATTACGGCACGTAATGCCACTGTACAATGTACACCCATTTTTCACCATTTGTGATATAAGATATATATTCAAAATATCTCCGATTTTGTGTGCACTTCTTCAAATATTTTACATCACAAAACTGTATTGATAACTTTCATACAATAGCGTAACTGCAATAATTATTATTTAACTTGATTCATATGAAATTGTTTAAGAAAATTTAATCATCAAATAATGCAATGTATTGTAGTACCGTACTTGTACCAACCATATGTTCTCATATCACGTTCGTGTATAATCGAGTTGTTTCGTAAAACATCACGCCGCATCGTACTGTTTATAAACAATAGTACCTGCTGTGTTGTATAGCCCACAAATCTTAGGTAATTGTACCTTCAACCTTGAAGTGATTGGAAATTGATTGCTACTGTTATGATGGTTGTACCTATATTAATCGGAATTTCAAGGCAAAGATGAATGATGATCAATCTTCCCAATCACCGATTTCCTAACAACCTATAAATTCCTAACCCCCAAAAGGCCGGCAAGGCACTTGTAGCGTCTCTGGTGTTTCTCGTATCCATGGGCGGCGGCGATTGCTTACCATCGGGTGATCCGTCTGCTCGTATACCGGCTTATTCCATAAATAATATATTCAAAACTTCTAAATCTTTTCCTAATTTCTCAATACTTAAATTCATGTCGATGAGACTATGATAGTAATATGTATGAATGAGTGAATAGTTAGCAATAAAGAAGTATTCAATTAAAATACTAATATTGTCCTTGGGAAAATTAACAATCAATCCTTTTACCTATCCCTCTTATGTACTTTCTTATACCTACGATGTCAGCATGTTAATACAAAGTAAGCTTATGGCAAAGTGGGCACAATTTGTAACACCATGCCCTTATTACGTGCCATATAAAACTACCATGTTACGATTACGATTACCTGCCAAGGTAATTAGTAAACAAAGCGTAACTCAAAATGGTGGGTCAAGGACAATACTTAAAAGGAAGATAGGTCGGTATCGCTTGGGTAACGTGAGTGGGGAGTAGGTAAAAACTTTTCTAATTTAGTTATGGTTTATTCATTAAGTAAAAACATATATTTTATGAGACTAGTTAGTAATAACTTATTGCTAAAATTCTGTGTGTATGTAAAAAAACTCTAAAATAGACGAACTAGTTTTTTTATCTTGCATTGCCCACAATGAATCCTCCAGCTAGTTGTATAGTCTGGAGCTGCGGACAACGTAATAGGTTACCGGGGCTCCGGCTCAAAGTAGGAGTAGGAACGGGGTGGTTTTAGTCAGTAAGAGTCTGACACTCCCTCTCACCCAATGCGGGAGAAGTCATAGGATGATTTTCCTCCTTCAAAACAAAAAATAGCTAGTTGTATAAAAATAAACTTTAGCATTTATAACATTTGTATGAATTTCCTCGAAATAGAAATATCAAAAGGAAACGAAAACACCAATTTCATACTTAGTTTTGAACTCAAAACTTGTGAAGTTTTCTATTGCGCATTGAACACAAGTTGAAACTTATTTCCCGTTTCTGCCAACAAGCTGATATTGGAAAGTCGTTAAAAACATATTGGTTTGGAAAATAGCAATATTGAGTGTGACTATACAGTTCTTTTATTGAAGATTTGTGTGCATATTGACATCTAAATAGTTTAGTTTAATGATCAAATTAGAAAAAAATATGACAATGTTGATTATTACCTAGAACATTAATGATTGGCCTCAAAAAAAAAAACCTATTTTTTTAATATTTAAAATATTTACTAACATCTTTTATGGTGTCATTTTTGTTTTCCCTTTGTTACTACCTATAATAAAATAAGTAAAGACTGTACGAATATAATAACTAGAACATACATTGTAATATGTATCTGTCACCAGAAAATAACAAGATCCGTAAGGCAGTTGTCCCACCAACGGCGAGTGAACGACTAACTATCGGCTATTTTCTCGCTCAAGAAACGTACAATACAAATAGTTGATCGCTGACTGTTCACACTGCCGGCGAGTGCTCGCTTCACTTGTTTGTTTTTGTTTTCACTCGTTTCTAGTTCTAGCTCTACTCGTTACTCGTTCATCGTTGCCGGTGGGACAACTGCCTAAGTTTGTAAATCTACTAGGATATAAACTTCCGTAGGATTCTAAACGAGAGATAAATTGTAATATTTTTAGTAAATTTGAGTAAATTAATTAATTACTTATCCCACCTTGGACGAGGTGAGAGGGATTTAATATTTACCTATATTTTTTAAACCAATTTATTATTCACACGTGTCAAACTCAGTGCTATTTACATTTTATTAAATTATAAATGCTGTCTATGTAGTATCACTCAACTACTATGAATTATTTATTTATTCGGTCCACATAGCAAAAATTTCAAACATATGCATGAAATTTTAATTTACCTATTTGTAAAAAAAATCTTCAGTTGAATATTAATAACTTTGTAAATTAAATTCATTGTTTGTTAGTGTTGTTTTTAAACTTTCCAAAATAGTTATTAGTGACAGAATTGGCAGCTTTAGGTAACATAATACCATAGTACTTGATATTGATTTTCTTTATTGAATACACAGACAGATTAAAGATACTTATACATAGTCTAACGATTAATTATTAATACGTTAGCATTTACCTATTAGTACGTGAAAATAGAATACTATAAGATAAGTTCTTATACTACCTCGTTGGTCGAGTGGTCGCAAGTGCGACTGCCGGACAAGGGGTCTCGGATTCCATTCCCGGGTCAGGCAAAGTATTACTGAGCTTTTTTCGATTTTTCGAAAAAAATATCAGTAGTAGCACGGAGTCTGTGACTGTGTCCAGTATATGGCAATAGGCTCACCCCCTATTACATAGGACTTATAACACAAATAGTGAAAAGTGGGTGTACATTGTATAGCGGCATTACGAGTCGTAATGAGCACCTCTGCCTACCCCTTCTGGGATAAAAGGCAACGATACGCTGATTATTATGATTATAGGTATAACAATTGACACAAACAGCCCGAGATCAACCATATTATACCCATGTTATATACATATTATACCCATGTTACTCGTTTACTTATCCATATCACACCCTCCAAGCCTAACACTGACAGTTTGTCTTAATCTCCACGCTTAGCTGGCGAGTTGTGTTGTTGGATATCGCAATTTAAATATTCAGGTTTACCAGAGGACAGCATTGTCCGGTCTCTATAAAAATATCTTGCACAAGTTTCATTATGAGTTGTATGTAATAGAAGGTCAACCTTAACCAAAGTTGGTCAAAATATAAATAAATGTATACTCCGTGTTACCTAATAATTTTAAAGCGAAGTGAACATTTACCCTGCTCTTACTTAATAAAAAAAATCGAGCAGAACCCTATCTGCTATTGCTTAATTTCAAAAATTGAGCTGAATCTGTCACTTAGCTGTCATGCTTGTGACTCCAATCTAACCTGTACTTAGCATACTCTTTCTTGAAGTCGTTGATAACTGATAAGGTGTTTTAGTGTTCTATAAGATATTTTGATTCATTGCTTTGAATATCAATATTAAACGTTATGTTCCAAATATAACTCATTCATCAGATTATTCGAACCCACGCCAAGGTAATATTGCTACGTAGATATTGGATATTGTATAACGTTCCTTTGATTATTAATTTCAATAACTTTGGCCTATATTAACAAGTTTGATCGTTGATGTTATATATTTCCGGGGAGACAAACTTAAGACCTTGCTATATAGTAAATATTGATGAGAAGATAATAATTCTTCATTAACTTTGCGTTTCTTAGTCGGTAATTATATTATACACTTTGGAGCAGAGAAACGGGGCCACTAGTGATTTTTTTTTTCAGTTTAAAGAACCCTTTTTTAACTTAATAACAAATATTTGTTTTACAGATAAATACTCTCTTCTTTAAGGTAATTAAATTACCTTCAATACGACATACGTTACCTATTAATAAAATACTTGTATAAGAATCAGAAATGAGAAATCAAGAAATGAAATAGAAAAAAATACTGGTATCTCTGTTTCATTGCTCTCAAGTGTAGTTTGGACACTTGCCAATAGATTCACTTTCTATTATTTATCTCTTAATGGTCATCATCATCAACATCATAAATTGTCAGAGTATGTTGTAGTGTTGTCATGTAGCGACATGACGGACAAATAGCTACCAGATTGACGATACATAAAGAAGGGCCAATTTAAAAGTGCCCTTAACCAACGAACATTCATGAAAACACTGATGACTGTTGATGAAATGAAAAGGTATGTAAGATTCGTAGCAATTGGCGTTCCAATGTCTCTGACTACCCCCATGGGAGACAGGCGTGAGGTTATATATGTGTTATGTTGAAAAATCTTTCGGCGTAATCCCCACGTTGAGTGCATAGCACTTAGGATAGGCCACCAAATTTTCAGAGGTTGTCATAGGTTGCCATTAACAAATACACGTTATATACGTTAACTAAAAATGAATTGTCATCGAAGGAGAAGCCGCATTATCCTCTAAGCATTCGATGACTTAACTGCAATCGCCAAATCACTTACGTAGTACCTATAGTAATGATTCGGCCAAAACCCTTCAAGAGAAAAGCCTGATAATGATGATGGACGTTCAACGACTATTGAAGGACTAAAAAATAAAAAAAAAATCTAGATGAAAATACTATGTCCTCATTTATGATCCATCACAGTGTAATAAACTCAGTTAAAGTATATAATATAGACCAACAAAATATATAATTCAAGGCTATTGCGCCCCAGGTTTTTCACTAAGCTGCCGTGGGCGTTCGCTTACTTTATTCAATATACAAAAAATAATGGTATTATTCCAATGAAAAGGTTTTAAAACACTTCCATTTTCTTTTTTTGTTGTTTGCTAGTAAATAAAGCCTGTACCTTAGTAGTCATTGCCCTCTCAGTGGGAATAACATAAAAAACAGTATATAATTAGATTAGTCGTATCGTCACGCCTTTTTCCCCAAAGGGGTAGGTAGAGGTGCACATTACGGCACGTAATGACACTGTACAATTTTTACCATTTGCTTTATAAGTCCCATGTAAATGGGGTGAGCCTTTTGCCATATACCGGACATAATTCCAGACTCCGTGCTACTACTGACAAATTTTCGAAAAACCGAAAAATGCCCAGCACTACTTTGCCCTAATGCCCGAATTCCGGGAATCGAACCCGAGACTCTTTGCCATTCAATGAATAATTATTGAGATTTTCTTGGATTGAAATTAGCTTTAAGAGTAAGACCGAAAATGTTGACCATACTTCTCAGTATCTTCCTAATATCTCTTTTCATGACAGCCTACATAATTATAATATTCATCTAGCTTTAGAGCAACTCAAACCGAATGCCATAAGTAATCACATTAGTCGTTAATAGAGTGTATGAAGCGTTAATATCCGCTAATTATGCATTTGATTTGGCTTTGCTTAATATGATACATAAGTCTTCATGCGAAGCTAATTTCCCAATCATACTGTAGATAGAACTAAGCTTACGTCAGTGGAGATTAAATAGATGAAAAAAAAAATGGTTAATTAATTATGGTGTTTCGTATTTTATGTGTAGTCGAGATGAAGATAAAAGAAACGTGATATAAAACTAGATTTTCAAATAGTTAGATTTCTTGATACTTTTAAGGACATTGAGTAATAAATTCCACATCATCCAATGTGGTCTATCTTTATTTCGGAAACTTATAATGAAGTCACATACCTAATTGCTAAACTGAAAAACATCTTTTTAACAAATGTTCCCCCTCACTAGGATTATCTTCTCTGTCATGGGTGCGTTTACAAACATACAATTTTACATGCACATAACACCCAGACCCGAAACTAAAATTTTTGGATCACACAGAGTTGCTCCGTGCGGAAATCGAACCAGCTAAACATTGCACGGTTACCAGTCACCCAGCCACCGCGCCAACCGTGCAGCCAAGTCAGTCAGTCATTTTGTACCCCAAGAGTTTGATACCGCGTCCTTTCATCTTGCATCATTCATTAAACCCAGAAAAAGGTTTGCACAATGCACAATAGGAAATTTATTTTAAGTTTAGTTCTTCAACAAATTATTAATAGTTTACATGGATGCAATTATGGCGTGTCCTAACAAGCAAGATGTACTACGCAAATGACAGATAGCAGACACGTGTGAACACGAGTTATTTATTTAGCTGCCTACAACCGGCTAGCTGGCAAAATGGCGACACGTGTTCGAACTTATCAACGGACGCACTTGATATGTCTAAAGATTAATTATTATTGTGGCTCTTTATATTCGCCTAACTTCTACACAAATGTGATTAAAAATTTATAGCTTAGATCTTTTTTAGTTCTCAAGGTATCACCATTCCAAATTGCAGCTTAATGAAGAAAGATCATCATGATTATTTTTAAGTTCAATTCTGTTTTTAGTAGAGATTTTTGTTCTTTTTAAGTGTAAATAGATTATGATGATAATTCATTCTCATTTATGTGTAAGTGGCCATATCGCGTGATTTATTTTAAGTTTATTTACAGTATTGTTCTGAAACTGTGACAAAGTGGCCAGTACTACTCAGAACCTAATTAGAGATCAACGGAAAAATAGATTGATAGTAGAATCATATGACTTTAATTGATTAAAGTTCTTCCTTTGTAGTGGGCGTTCATGGATGGTTATAACTCAATTTAAACCAATTGTTGTTGGCAGAGAGTGGCCAAGCTAAGTCCGCCTTTGTGCACCAAGTAAACTATAGCTCAATAATTGAAAATTTGGGCCGGCTACAATACACAATTTGGCCCGTATCGTGTCGATCCGGAAGCCATTGTATGTACTCAGGGTATCGATAACAAACAAAAACAATTGATGGGCGAAAAAAAAAGTCGGAAAACAATCGGAATTGTTATCAGCAATGTGGCAACGACCGCGTAGAGATCCCTATTGCTCATTGTTTGCGAACGTTCCAACTCGGATCGAACTACTTAAGCCGGGAACAAACCGCGAACGAAGGGCCATCGCCTTTGTGCTAATATTTAACCGCGAGTCATCTCGTTATAAGGCGTCAACCTCTTTTATGTACTGATGGCAACATAACGCCCTTACCGTTGTGAATGTTAAATCTAATTTTAATATTAAAATGCCACCAAACTGTAGAAATTAATTATAAGTAACGTGTGCGCCTCAAAGAGCCATCAGACCACCACAGATGGGGCCCAGGTACAGCAGGGCTGATACCCGAAGCTGCAGACTGCCTAGCGGGTTATCGCGGGGCTTCAGCTCGAAAAGCAGGAGTAGGAACGGGATGGTTTTTAGACAATAAGAATCTGACACTACCTCTCGCCTCGCATCGCATCAATAAGTCATTTTTTAAATATAAATACATAATTTTATTGTCAGTTTATATTATTTTGGCTAGAAGGAAATCGTATTCGATTGGTAACATAATAAAGAAAATGATTTTGCCATTTGTACTGGAAAACGCCTCCGTAGCTAGAAGCAAATTGCTTTTATAGGCCTTTCCTATTATGTTCAACAACGTGAAGTGTCATTTTAGGGCGTGTCTATAATTTTGTTCCCTTAATTTTGACAAACAGAATGAATCGTTAGAAAATGTATGAAGTAAGTCAGAAGTAAGTCAGTTAGCTACAAGTATTTAATGTTTTCATTTTTCAATGTATTTTGAATTTAAGTTTTCTTTACAAGACAGACGAATCTTCGTGTGTATTTGTGTAGGTAACCCAGATACGTGCAACTTAAGATTTAGTTTTAAAAAATGAATTATGAACAATTTGTACTTTGTAATTTACATTTTGTAATTTTGTACCTAAATGAGTAAGTACAATACCAAAATTTTATTGTTTATACGTAGGTATATGAAAAATATTCTCTATTTTTCAATTGATCCGGGTACGATAAATGCATACTTGTGTACTGAGTACTTTTTAAGCCAGTTGTTAAAAAAATAAAAGTTTAATGATGCTCCATGATGTAATGTCCTACAGTTCCAGGGAATTTCTAAAAAAAATCTCAATTAAAAAGTCGATTCCATAAAACATTTTCACTTGATCCTTTACAAATGGCATCGACATTTCCATTATTTGTTCAATTTTATCTGCGAACATTTTTCTACCGCTTTTGTACGTGTCCTCATTTCTGGCCGGCCTGCCCACGTAAAACAAATTACGTATGCAAACAGCCTACTTTCCTGTTTTCAACAAATAATCTTGACGTTTTGTGTTTTTGTTACTTCAGTCATTTTAGAATTATACACAGGACTATTTACATGAGTTGCAGCCACAGAAAAGGGAAGAAGAGATAGAAATAGTATACCTGTGGTTGCAGCTGTTTCCAACAGGAGTTGCAGCGGTTCTGTGAGGTTGTGGCGGGCTTGCACTAGTAAAAAATTGACTATTCACATAGACTACTACTACTACTATTCACTTATACAGAAGGAGAAGTTTATATTCATCGTAGTTTAAATATAAAGTTAGTTATGCAAACTTTTAAATGGTGAAAACTTTAACTTAGTCCTTAGCAATTGTTTTCGAAACAAAATTTTACTAAGGAATAGTTTAAGTAATCATGAAATGTCTCCGCCATTTACTTTACCTGTGCAAAATTGACAAGTACATAATTAAAATTAATTAGAAAAAACATTGTGTACCTATATTCCTTCAAACATAACCAACAGCACCGTGGTTTTTTTCCATTTTTTCTTGTAAACATTGAAACATTTTCCTTATTGTTATTACAAAAATACTTCTTACAGCTTCAAACTGGCTTAGAAGACGGCTATTTACCAGGAACTTTATAAATATATTGTGAACGAGTGCAGTTTCAAACTTTATTCATGCAATCGTGCACTTTCAAGCGGAATATACTTACTGAAGAATTTTGTTTTATTTATTTAGTTTCTTCTTATAAAATGCTAATACTTCCATACGGGTAGACCGGGCTTAGGTACGTACTATATAGGTACCAATATTTAACATAGGTAATAAATTATTCAGGATGGTATGACTTACTTTACTTTGATACTAGCTTCTGTCAGTGACTTCACCCGCGTTCCCAAGTCAGCTCATACCCTGTGTGTATACCAAATTTCACTAAAATTCGTTCAGTGATTTCAGCTTGATTGACGGACAAACATCCAAACAAACAAACTTTTACATTTAAAATATTAGTGTCATATAAGACGTTTTTGCTTTGCAAACTGTTTGAAGCTGGGTGTACTTAATTATATTATATACTTAGACATTTTGTACAGAAAGAAAAAGACTAACAAATACCTACACTGATGAAATACCGTCTTTAAAATCTAACATTAATTACACGAAAACTGACGATGTATTAAGCAGACAAAAACTAAAATGTACAAAACTAATTTAAAACATTAAAATTAATTGTTAATATAAATAGGTTTTATCCCAAAACATCTGAGAACATTAGAGAGAAAGAGCGGACCGTGTAATTAATTATTGCGCATTTCATCTGTTAGGAACACCGCGCACTCATACCAAATATTACATTTCAAATTGAGATATATTATTTAAATATTTCCAACAAAAATATTTTACACGGTCTATTCAAAATGTCACGAAAGCATGAAGCTTAATGAAGATCGTACTCCTTTTTAAGAGGCCGGCAATGCACCTGTAACTCTTCTGGTGTTGCGGGTGTCTATGGGTGGCGCTGATCGCGTACCTTCAGGTGACCCGCCTGCTCGTTTGCCTCCTATTTCATAATAACGATATCGTAACAGCTTAGTGACGCAACACGGGTAATCTTATTCAGTTTTGCGTTTGATGTTATTCAGTTACCTGCGCTAGCGGTGGCACCGACCATACTACTTCATTCGTCAATTGGGTACGGTCGGTCAAAAATAAATTATTACAACTTTTCAATACAATAAATTATTAAAAAATAATCACACTCTCATTCATAAATTTGATGAACTTTTTAATTTTCGATTTTTTCTAGCTAAATTTCTAGAAATAAGTCTTCTATTTGACGTCAAAAACTTATGACGTCATAATGCACTATTTCATACAAAGTTCATAGAAAATATCGTTTTTGACGTTTCGAAAAAAGTATTGAATTTGACTAGTAGGAAAGTAGCCTATTCAAGGACACGGGGCAGGGCTAGAGAGCGAAACTTATCAGGTGCAAGCAAACATTAACTTGTGGTGGTCAGGCGCATGTGACCACAAATGTACCTAAGATTCTTCCAAGCTTTCAAATCACAATTTTAGGTTACACCTGTATTATTATAAGCACCGACTGCTGGCGAAGTAGACTCTTATACCTACATTGTAATTCGTTTTACAATTAATTTTAAAGCATTTTAATGGAAAATTAAGCATTTTACATTTTCACCAGTATCCGAAGTTCCCAACCTACACACTTTACAGTGGCAATCAGTGAAAAGTGCCGAATCATTGTGTTGATTAATCGTTTTAATTCACAGTTCGAACACAACAGAAATCTGAACTCACGACCTTAGTCCTCCATTATGACTAGACTAGAAGTTATGTACCTACATGGTTAATGTGCTTACCCCTTTTTTGTTAGGCAACTCGTTATCTGAATAACTAGCTTTTTTATGATATAGGGGGAAGACGGATCATCGCTGCACCAGAGGGAGTCAAAAGAGAACTCTTTTGTTGAAGGCCTAAGTTCGGATTTTTTTGTACCAAAGAGTTTATATAACAAACTGATACCATTAATCGGATCATCTACTGGCGACAGTTTATTCCACGTAATCAGACGACTATCACCAAAATGTTGCACGTTCAAACACTTTACCTATATTTCGTGATCCACGCCGATCGACAACAATTTAACTTTGTGGTGTTCTATTAAAAGTTGTTTTCCCATAATATGTCAGTTTATTTTTGTGTGAATATAAAACCTCGTGTATGGTGGAATCGGTTGAAATTTACCAATTATAAATGAAATAGGTTAAAGGCTGTTGCCAAAAATTGATAAATGTACACTTTCGTTCGTCACAATGATAAAATCCTTATTGACTGTTCCATTTGTGATTTGATACAATTTAACAAAAGAAAGATGCATAGGTCTTTGAGAATTTATTTTGTGTGCAAAGCATTAAATTAAATTATCTTGCAACTCTATCAAAGATCCCAGACACTTGACTATTCAAACTGTCTGCTTATCTAGAGACAATAGTAGTGAACTATGAATTTTTGAAACAAATCCTTTGCAAATATTTACCATAATATTAGTTGGGAACTTTATTTTGATACGTAATCCTGCAGTCTATGGACTGGTCACGTATTCACGCTTTGGACACAACGAAACTATTTGGTATTTCCTTATGAAACCACAATCATTGAGCAAGACCATTTCTTCCAAACGTTGCTTACCCTTGTATTAAATTAAATAAACAGAACAATATTAAATCCATGGTGTTGCAATATAAATGTATTGCTTTTGTCGTATGGGAGCTTTTACCAGCTTGGCTGGAGTCACACAACGGCCTCACAGAATACTTATGTGAAACAACGCTTGCGTTGTGTTTCGTTGTGTAAGTGAGATTACCGGATGCCCAATTAAACCCCTTAGCCATCTTCCCAATCTCCGGATCCCCAATAACCCTTAAATTCTTAACCCCAAAAGGCCGGCAAAACTTGTGTTTCGAGTGTCCATGGGCGGCGGCGATTACTTACCATCAGATGCTCTTATTTTCGCTCTTTAAAAAAAAAAAAATGAATTTACTAGTTAAACAATCGGTGCAGTTATAATTATTAATGTCGTTTTTCTTCTAGGCTACGTATTCTATCTTCGGGGCAATAAAAAATATTGGATATGTCATTTAAGAAATAGCAATATTTCAAATACTTTATGCATCATGACAAGCGTAATTTAAAAACCGTCATGCCGCTGCCATCCAGCATAATATTATATCTCAATTTCCATTTTCAACTTAATCTAAAAGGATGTAGGTTAAAAATCCTATGAACGGGAACTAACTCCTGTTTCCTAGATACAAAGTACGTACATGTGTAATCCTTTAATGGATGAACAACTGCAGTTAGTAAGTAGTTTCTCTTTGTCCCAGTGACTTCCTCTTTGAACTTTACTTTGAAACTCAGATAATTGAGTAGCAGGAAATGGCCAGCTAAACTATATTTTAAAGTTCTTAAACTACATTGTAAATACGAAACAAGACGTCTTCTTGGGGGGAAAGAAATTTATATATCACTAGTTGACGCATATGCGGCTTTGTTCGCGTCAATTACGGACTTTGTGACTGCTTAAAATAGCCTAAGTTATTCCTTAGTACGTCAGTTTTCATTTAAAGCCCCGTCAAAATCATTCCAGCCATTTTAGAGATTAGCCAGAGCAAACAGACAGACCAAAAATTGTAAAAAATATTATTTTGATGAATGTATCGTATGTTCATATGCATTTAATAGAAAGCGGTTATTTCAATATTACAAACACACACTCCTATTTTATTTATAAGTCTAAATGATGACGATGATGGTAATTACTGCCGATTGTTTTTGCATTGGTTTTGATCTGGAAAACGTTGGAAAGCAGTCGTTCCAAATAGGCATATTTAAAAAATCATTTGTAACATTTGTTTTGCAGTACAACAAGAATAATAATATGATTGAGATTAAACCAATAATAATATCGCAACAATATTTCTCAAATTGGGAAATTCCCTGAAATCCCCAAAGAATCCTTTTCACTCCACTCTGTCCTTGAGTGTCAAATTGCGACATGAAATTAAGGAAATTCTCGATAAATCGTCCAAATACTGCCGGATTTGCTAAAGGGGACCGACGTTATCAATTAATCAAATGGTTCGTTAGACAGAACATTTGAAATAGATAGGATTACAACATCTAACCGACTTTGGAACCTCGGCCCCGTTTAGACTTGAAACGACGATTATCTGAGCTTTATAAACAGAACAAAATCACGCTTCTCTTTAAGGTATCCCAATCCCAAGTAAGTTGGTATCCAAACTACCTAATACCTTATTTTTTTCTAGTTACTACACTGGTTCAAAATACTAATAAAATGAGAAATTCAAATCTATCTGTTTAAATAAAATATTCATTGCTTTTCCTTAATCTGATTAGAACTTCAGATCATCTTCTAAGGCAACATTAAAACCGAAAAAGATAGTGCGAGACCTAACTTGTATTCATAAAACACTCTTAAGATATCTTTCTAAATTCAATACACTGGTACATTCGACCAAAGTCAATAAAGAATATTCATTTATAAGTTGATTAAGCAATCTGTTACTAAGTCAACAGTCCCAGATTTAACCAAGAACGTTAGTACTATAACGTTCCGTTTCAGCCAATAACATCTGAAATTAGCGTCCATCTTTTTATATAATAAGGGAAAATACATAAGTAAAATGTTCATAGTATTATTGAGTGACGATGCCTTGACCCAAGTATTTTGTACGTGACTTTAGCCCGCAGTCCAGGGAATTCATTACCTAGCCTTTATTAACTTGGGTTATCGTATGAGCGGACTCATATTATGTAGGTATTCATTATTAACATCGAGCAAGGAATATAATTTACTGACGCCTGTTAATAATATGGAAAGCTGCTAAAATGCGTTATCCTCGTGTTACGAATGATATACAGAATGCTTGCGAAATGTATTCTAAGCCAGAAGGTGATAATAAGATATTGGGGTTGAAATAAGTAATTGAAATGCAATTATCAAGTTAAAGTTTTCCGATTTAGATCCACTAGTTTTCTCTTTATTTACGTGTGGGGTTAAAGATTTTTTTCTTGAATTCATGAGGTTTGATGTAGTTTTTTTTTTTAAGTTATTCATATAGTTTCTTACCTATTATTGTTATTGTATATACATTTTCAGTAGCATTTATTAGTGGCGCAGTGTTGTGTTCGCATACAATGCGGCTGCGGCGCTCGTTCCAACCATATGCCGTCTTCTTTTATGATCTTACTTTTATATGAGTATTTTCAGTCCAATATTGCACTTACCAATTTTATAGCACTAGCGAGAAAGTCGCATTGCAGCCTTTGACGATGCCTTTGGAAGAACATTTTCTTATATAGGTTTCTTTTTATGTTATAAGGGGTATACGACCAACGTTACGGGGTAGTTTTTAGCCGGTAAGTCGTGTCTCTCCCGCCTCCCAGGAAAATTCATTGGATGATTTTTCCTCGTCAAAAAACAGTATAAAAAAGAAAAAAAAAGAACAGAGCAGTCCGTGGATATACGCTTAATTTATCTACCTGTGTGAGAATGAAAATAATAATTTTAACTGGAAACCAATTTCCATATTGGGAGTCTAATAAAAGTTTTGCGGAAATCAAACGAGTTTTAATAGTAGTTTGATCTATAGGCGCCATTAGGGTGTTATTTTAGGAGTCGGCAATTTGCTGTCAACTATAAATGAAAATGTGTATCTACGGAAACAAAGTCTATTTATTTATTTATAAGCGATTCAACAGCTACCTTATACAAATTTAACAGAAAGATAGTTTGACTGCACGGTTGGCGCGGTGGCTGGGCAACTGGCTGCCGTGCAACGGGTAGCGGGTTCGATTCCCGCACGGAGCAACTCTTTGTGTGATCCACAAATTGTTGTTTCGGGTCTGGGTGTCATGTGCATGTGAAATTGTATGTTTGTAAACGCACCCACGACACAGGAGAAAATCCTAGTGTGGGGCAACGTTTATTTTAATAGCAAAAGTAACATTGAGCCACTTACAAATTCACACGTATAATGAGATAACTACTAAACTGCTAAACTGGGTAAATATTCAATACAAATTATTCTCTCGTAGATTTTTACAACGCCCCTACCGGTTACCTGTGGAATTAAAATTTCCCAATCAAAAAATTCACTTCGTCGCTTGCGACTATCGACAAATATTCGTACTATTGCTTCAAACTGATGGTAGAGGTACTGATGGACATCTATCGAACAGTCACGGTTACAAACGAAACCTTTTTTATTAATCAAAAGAAGGTATGGCTTCCAAAAATGACGAAAAATAAGAGACAGAAAACGAGGTTCCCATATCAGACTTTGAAATTGCATTTTGATTGGCTTCTAGTACTTCAATCCAAAAACACTGTATCCTTTCACATCTATGCATGCATGCATACCTATATGTTCATATGACAACCAATATGTTCTACAAATTGTGTACTCTGTATACAATGAGTTTCTACTCATTAAATTCTCCTAAATTAGGTACTTCTAAGAAAACAATATCATACGATTTGAAATCACAATATTGCCGAAATGATTCGCTACAAATTTATTTCAAGTGAACCATTCAATTTGTACGCAAATTATTTATCTTGTATCGAATTCATTTAACTTTAGAGTGGTACTTAGGACTGGAAAGGAAAAATCAATCTGTTCAAACATCTATACATATAATAAAATCGTAGAAAAGTGCTGTCTGTACATTGAAAATAAAAATAAAAAAAATAGCAGGGGTTATTGTTATGTCGATGTCGAACCCAAAAATGTAATTAACTTTTTTTTTGTCTGTTTGTCTGTTTGTCTGTTTGTCTGTTTGTCTGTTTGTCTGTTTGTCTGTTCGTCTGTGCGCGCTAATCTCAGAAATGGCTGATCCGAGTTGGATGCGGTTTTCACGAATATATTGTGGGATGCTTAAATTTACATTTAGTGTTTGTTTCATGTCAATCGGTTCATAAATAAAAAAGTTATGTCAAATTAAAGAATCACGTCGAACATTCTATGCTTATACCATTAATCTCCGCAACTATTTGACGGATTTGGTTGAAATTTGGTACAGATATAGTTTAGAACCTTAGAAAGGACATAGATATATTTTTATTTCAAAAATCAAAAAATAAAAATAAGAAATAAATTATTTATAAATAATTCTATGTCGATCGTTACACGACTTCAGTTCATGTTATTGTTTTAATTCATCGAAAAAAAGTAAATAAATAGTAAAAAGGTATGAAAAAAATAATATCAATATAATAAAACATTTAGTACAAAGAAAATGCTCTAACGGAGTATAGATAATTCTATGTCGATCGTTACACGACTTCGGTTCATGTTATTGTTTTAATTCATCGAAAAAAAGTAAATAAATAGTAAAAAGGTATGAAAAAAATAATATCAATATAATTAAACTTTTAGTACAAAGAAATTGCCCGAACGGAGTATAAATAAATAATCCAAGTTGTCTTTATCCTCGATAGATGGCGTTGGGATCGAAATAGATCGCGCTATGGTTTCGTTACATTCATTTGGTTGGGTATCGGCCGAGCGCTTCGGTACTATCGTAAAAAAAGTGTATTATCAGTCGTAATGATTATTTGTCTGTAGTGGTCCTGCTGTTTCGTATATTCTAAATTGGTTTCGTTGTATTTGTCAATTAATAAGTTTATTTGTTGGGTTTTCCTGGTTTTCTGGTTAAACTATTTAACGTAGGTTTAGTTTGATATCGATTATTAGTAGTTACTGTAGTTAGTTTTTTTAATAAAATTGTAAGTCTAATTTATAAATTAATTAGATTAGATTTAAGTCGTTTCTTTTAAATTATTTAGTTTAAGCTTGGTTATTATAGCATAGAGGATAGGTTGTAATATAGTTTCTTTTTTAATTGTTATAAATTCGTAATTCGTAGCTTTCTTTAGTTTTAAGTTAGTTTAAGTCCGTTTTTAAACTATTTTTTCAATGCCCTAAGTGAGTATACATCTATTAAATTCAAACGCAGAGCTCATTATGTTGATTTTTGAAGAGTTCCCTGGAATATCTTCCACATCTCATTTTTGAAGAGATCCCGCGAGATCGGGAACTATGTGGTTAAAACCAAAAATTTGCCGGAAGTCACTATTCCACGCGAACGAAGTCGCGGGCAAAAGCTAGTTATTAGTATTTTATTCGGAATTTTCATTGATGAAAATGGGTTCAAACAATATTAAATGTATTTGATGTTTTTCATATTGAGTTATTAGCAGTAGCTATAATATTAAATTATTCATATTTGTTTTTCTGTGACGTTTATTGAGTTCTTTTAAAAAATACATTTATTATAATATGGGTATGTTTCACGGAATACAAAAACTTACGCATGTTTGATAAGTAATTTATTAACTAATAAATCTATTATTACTGTTACATATGAAGCGAAAGAGATATGGAAAATTCTTAATTATATTGGCGTTCCTCAGTCTCTGCTTACCATGGGAGATAGGCGTGAGGTTATGTATGTATGTATGTATACATATATACATAATGAATAGACCATAGTCTATTCACCTTCTTTTTATGTTTTCTATAACCTCCACACTTAGCCTTAAAGATCCCAGTTTCAAACAGTCAGGTATATTAGAAAGTGTGAAGTGGCTTGATTTTTGTCAAATGAATCGTCAGTTGTTGACTCTTACCATACCCACAGCAAAAGTTATAATACAGGCTCATGTGTTTATTCTATTTAGATATGCCTCAATAGAAGAACTGAAGAACGAATTAAAAATCTTGTTTTAAAAAGAATTGTAGCCCCGCTCTAGGATATTCTCCTGTGTCTTGGATGCGTTTAAAAACATACACATGACAGACCCGAAACATCAATTTATGGATCACACAAAGAGTTGCTCCGTGCGAGAATCCAACCCGCTAAACGTTCCATCAACTGTGCAGTCTAATAAACTAAACAATTGACAGTTTTGCCGATTTATACAAACATGTAACAGCTGTAAATTGTTGGTGGAACATAAATTTCAAGTAAAAGGCTCGTTCTGTATTAATCCTGTGTATCGAAGAAGTAATCCGGGACAATATACTATAGCCTGCTGCGGTTAATAACGGAGATTAAGCCCTTTTCAAAATGGGATAGGGACGGAACTAAGCTTGCTTACTGTGACCAGAGTTGATGTTTAAGATAAATAGTGTTTACCCCTTTTGCAGTGACAGCAACTAAGCCAATAATAATTGCTTGGACTTAGTGTGTGGGTAAATTCTACAACATATGTAGAAGTATCCTAGTTTGTCTTGTTACCTGAAATTACTGTTTTGCACGTATGTAGGTGTATTTTGCTAGCTTCTGCCAGCGGCTTCGTCCACATTTCTGTGGGATAAAAAGTAGCTTAAGAGTTATTCCAGCCCATAACTTGTTTCAAATTTCATTTTGAACCCTTTAGCCCTTTTGAGTTGATGGAGTAATAAACATACAAACAAACTTTCGCATTTAATTTGTAAGATTACTATGGTTGACTTTACTTAACTTTAGAAGACGTGAGCAATGCCATCATTTAAACTGCATAGGTTTACTTATTAAGTGATCACATACAGTGTCTTATAAAAAAAACGAATAATAATGCAAACAATTATTATTATTTTGTGCAACAAGCAAATGTAGATAATATATATTATGATGATATGACAATATAGTTTATTCAAATATTCAGTCAAAAGAGACGCCCAATTGCTTTCGAATTAGGTCCTCTTGTTCTGCCAACTGAATGCTTTCTTTGTGGGTCATCCGAGGTGATTCTTTAAGACCTGTAAATAAAATAATGATTGCCAAATGGACTAATTATGTAAGAATTAAGTTAATTTTTAAAGGGGAATGTATATACGAGTTTAGTTAGACTGACTCAAAGATGTAATTCAATCCTCATCAAGATACTTCAATGATGAATTTTCATTACTTGTGAATTTTGATTCTGGAAGAATTGTGATACACCACTGCTGCTGGCGACTGCCGGGCAAGGGGTCTCGGGTTCGATTCCCGGGTCGGGTGAAGTATTACTGGGCTTTTTTCGGTTTTTCTAAAATTTCTCAGTGGTAGCACGGAGTCTGGAAATGTGCCCGGTATATAGCAATGGGCTCACCACCTATTTATTACATGGGACTTACAACATAAATTGTGAAATGTGACGCGGCGTGACGTTATAATAAAATAAATAAATGTGATACACCATACACACCTTTTTTGATGCAGTTTGCGACTTCTATCGCCTCATACGCAAGTCCTGCGCTATTTTCGAAGTTATATGGTAATTTCGATGCGTGCAGTTCAAATCCTTTGACCGTTTCACCTGCCTCAGTGCGCATAACCATTTTGGTTGGGAAGTGAAATGGGGCTTCCAACTAGAACAGAAAAGAAATAATTAAAAGAAGAATTAGGAATTGATTGTCTCAATATCATTAGAACTTGAGACGGGATATTTACCATGTTTATTTATGTCTATGAGTTTTCGATATTTCACAGTTCATCCGTGATCATGGCACTTGCAACAGTGCCAAAATATTGGAAACTCATACACATAAATTAACATAGTAAAAATCCCGTCTTAAGTTCTAATGATAGTGTTAGTGACCATGTCAGTTTAAAAACTGATTGACTCAAAGATTGAATAATTTAGAAGTATGATAATCTTCTACGATGGTAAAATTTGACTAATAAGAAGGTAGTTTACATGTAGTTTTTAGCCTAAAAAGTTAAGTATTACAAACTTGTTCGACTTTACGTGATTTACATTGAAAAACTGTGCAAAGTGTAGCACACTCAGCATTTGAATGCAGATATTGGTTTAAGCAAGATAAAAAAAATGACAACATTCTATACACCTAAGCAAGAGCAAAGAATGACAACATGTTCTTCCATAACAATAGTTATGTTATTTATTCCAAAAAAACTTCACAACTTAAACCACCACTTACCGTTATACGTCCCTTAGTTCCATAAACCGTGGCCCTGTTACACAGTTCCAACTGCGTATGAGTGTTTAGAACTGCCCGTTTGCCGCCCTTATACTCCAAAATGATAGTTTCAGAATAGTCCACCCCATGTTCATTCAGGTTACCAATAGCAGTCAGCTTTTCTGGAGTTGCTTTAAACACGAACTGTGCAAACTGCAGCACGTATACTCCTATATCAAGAACTGCACTGCCGCCATATTCTTTTTTGCTGTAAAAGATAATCAAGATAAAAATCTTTTTTTACACCGGCAAATATTTCATCTGCCTCAAAATACATTTACTTTGTGAATGTGTCAACATTTGATAGGCACTTATCTCCAAATAAAATTGTGAAAATATAACACTTAATAGTATTTTGGTCAGTATCTTAATCATTTAATTTTTTTTTAGTTCATTGATACCTTAAAAAATACTCACTGAATTCTCTCGGCGTTACTAAAGAAACCGAAATTGACTTCCAAAAACTTCACTTCTCCTATACATCCATCTTGAATGGCTTGCTCCATTTCAAGGTAAGCAGGAGAGCAGCGGGACCACACTGCTTCCATCAAAAACAGATTCTTCTTCTTAGCCAAATCCACAAGCTTCTTGACTTCATCACTTGACATTCCAAAGGGTTTCTCACAAAGAACGTGTTTGCCATGCTCCAAGTACAATTTAGTGAGCTGATAGTGATAAGGATTTAAGGCCCCAATGTAGACTACATCTGTAAGAAAGCAATTTGTTCTTCAAGGTTACAATAGTTTGTTACCGGAGCTCCGGCTTAATGCAGGAGAAGGAACAGGGTGGTGTTTCCTCAGTAAGAGTCAGACACTCCCTCCCAGCTGACCTAAGGCGGGAGAAGTCATTGGATGATTTTGCACCCTAAAAAAAAGGTTACAACACTTTCTATATCCCACATAGTCATTGTATGTTGAGTGTTCTTATCTATTTGATAAACCTACATACTTACATAGTAATTATCAGCAACTCTAGTTTAAGTGGAAATAAACAATATGTCACAAGTGGCTTATAATTGCTGCTATTGACATATACACATAAAATATATTATCGATCTATTTTTATTTCTTTCAAAAGCCGAATCATTATGTGTTTCTACCTTTGACAATAGACCTGTAGATATAAGCCCTTTTTTTCTTTGGAGGGGGAAAATCATCCAATGACTTCTCCCGCCTCGGGTGAGGCGGGAGGGAGTTTCAGATTCTTACTGACTAAAAACTACCCTGTTCCTTCTTCTGGTTTAAGCCAGAGCCCCGGTAACCTGTTACGTTGTCCGCAGTTCCGGGTAGATATTATAAGCCCATTTTGTTTTTTTTTTTTTAATATTAAAACAGTTACCTACTTACCAACATCAGCACAACGCGCCATATCCTCGTAAGTACCCGATAGCATAATGTTATGGATTTGAGCAAACTCGTTAGCTTTCTCTCGATCTCGGGCCGCCACAGCCACTATCTTCTGATCTCCTTTATCAGGAGATGAATTTAAAGCGTTTACAAAATCATTGCTAATCTTCCCCGCAGATACTATACCCCATCGGATGGTCATCTGTAACAAATTAAAGAATATATAATTTACCTATAGTGACCCCTGTAGTGTTGTGTATGACACGTTTGTAGGACTTGAAATCAAGAACCATGCGATACCAAGTACACATTTGGAACCAATTTTTTTATACGTATTTTAAGCTGAAATTTCGTGTAGAGATCCTATTCAACCTGTATTCTTCAGCGCTTCATGATGTATATGGTCATTTTGTGTATATATCATGTTGTATATATAGGTAATGAAACAAAGTAAGAATCCGTCGTTCAAAGATACCTATATAAAGTTAGTGGTTTGCAAATGTATTAAGATTACGAAATTAATTGGCCGGTAAATGGTAATGTCGCATCGATTACAGAGGTCAGTCTGATGGCGGTCGTTCCACTTCATAATCTGACATTTTAGTCAAATCTCATTAGGGTCAGCGCTAACCTCAAAAAATTGTGAAATATACTACACGATGCATTAATCGGAACTACGGAGTATAACAGTTATAAAACTATTTAACTCTTTTTTCAAAGAAAATAATGAAATAATTTTACTTTTCTCGTTTCTGGGCTTAATGAAACACTACAGTTATCTGCAAATATTAACTTGTAACTGATAAAATTATATTATAATAACTAGTTTTATAACTATAGGTTTTGATTAATCACAAGTACCCATTAACTTATCTGTTGATACTTGTAATATCAAGGTCTGTAATGCACTCAAATAGCAAAATATTATTATTTTATTACGTACATAATATATTTACATAACGTTCCCGTATTTTATTCCCAGAACGGATAGACAGAAGTCCAAACGTCTAAATGGTGCACTTAATACATCATGTGCACAAATTACTTCTTGACCAAATTAAATAAATAGGTTTCTAATATTTTATCTTTTTGTTATAATTAAAACAAGAAGCCAGGGACATTGGAAAATATCACCCCGGCCATGTTGAATCGGGCCGTTAGTTAAATAAATATAACAATTAAGACTTTGAATGCCAACAAAAATCTGTTGCAGCCAAATCCTTCGCTAGCTCCGGTCACTTTTGCCTCCAATGGCGTTTAAAGTGTTAAGTTATGATATGAGTCCCATTACCAGAGAACCTATTACCATTTACAGAACATCAAATCATTACTAGTTAAAAAAAAAAAACATTTAAGGCTACTACAATTTATTACTCTTACAATTTCCTTGAACCTACATATTTAGTTCGCTCGATTGCTCTCAATACATTAATCCTATTTAAGTTTGCTACTTGGCGACATCCCAACACTAATTTAGTGTTGTTCGGCGATAGTTGCCCAGTGACCTCGTGTCAATGGCATTTTATTGCCAGATTATTCCCCCGGCGAGCATAAATCCGCGGTAGGCCTTCCAACATATTGTATCACTTACATTATGCATTTGGCAATTCGGTTACATTGCATATAAATATGCTGATTGCGCACTACTGTTTTGTTATATTTGAGTAGCTTTTATAAGAGGAACGAAGGTTATCCAAAATTCGTCAGAATGAATTAAATTGGGAAGTTTGACAGAAAAAGGGAGAATTATGTAGATACGATCGGCAAAGTCTCACTTTTTAAACAAAATCCTGTGATCGATATGCCAACTTTGTCGATTGTATCCAGTGGGTAAACCTGATGATATCGAGAGATGGATAAAATTCATGGCCTTTTCAGTAAAATTAACCTATAAAACAACTTCTATACCTAAAAAAAATAGATTGAATAGTGTACCTAGAGTTAACGCGTAGAGTAGTAACGAACAAACATACTTTTGCATTTCTAATATCAGTTGTGATAGTGGGACGTTTGGTCGCCATATTATTTATTAATAAACTATTTATTACTTTGAGTAGCAACTTCAGTGCACCTGCTTATTCACTTATGATTTGAAGACACTTATGGTATACTCCACTGGAAACATGCTCTGATAAGAATTTTATCAACAACTCAAAATTGTGCGTTTGGCGCATTGGCTGGGTGACTAGGTGATTTCCAAATGCTTCACAAATTATTATGTAATCTAGCTAATCCGCTGCTCCTGTTTAGCCAGCCCTTCCTTCTTCAATAAATAGACTGTTCAATACAAAAATTATGATTAAATTAGATAAAAGTTCCAGAGATTGGCGCGTTTAAAAAAATAAATAAACTCTTCAGCTTTATAAATGAAAGTTTATATTATAGATATCTAAAATGGAACTGTTAAGTAGAAATAGTTTTAACTAAAAAACTTCCATATGTATAATAAATAGACACAAATAATAGAGCCGTGTTTGTTTGGGTTACAGTAATATAATATTTTATGGTTAATTTTAAATTACATATTTATTAGGTGTGTCACACTTGAGGTTCTACGGCAGTTTTATATGACCATTCCGGGACCCCATAATCTAATACTTTGGGGTCATCGGTAACTAAATTAATGCTTCATTACCTGGAAGGTCCCAGTCCCTTTTACTTTACAACAATTGTATAATATTGTCAACGAAATTATGGGTCCAAAAATGTTAATTAGATAATGTCCTTGTCAATTGAATAATTGTATAACATGAATTCAAATATACGACAGTTATTTTAATGGTATAGACCGGTAAACGAACAGGCCGATCAGCTGATGGTAAGCAATCCTCGCCTCTTATGGACACCCGTAACACCAGAGGCGTTACAAATGCGTTGCCGGCCTTTTGGGGTTAGGAATTTAAGGGTTGTCGGAGAATCGGCGATTGGTAAGATTGGGAAACTAGGTATTTGAGGCTCTGACACACACAACGAAACACAACGCAAACGTTGTTTCATCTCTGTTTTCTCCGAGGCGGTGGTATCACTTCGGTCGAGCCGGCCCATTCGTACTGAAGCACTGCTCTCCCACACTTTTCACATAAACCATTCGATAAAAGCTCAACTACTTTCACCACGATCGCTACACAATCTCTAAAATTCATTCTCTTACTTAAACATTGACCCAACTTTATAATCAGTAACCAAAACATGTTGTAGTTAATTAATTAATTTATAAAAAACTTTGCTAACCTACTTTTTAGGACTTCACAACTAACTTTGTAATTAAATCCTGCCCTACTTGTTTCGTAAAATTAATTACAATATTACATCGTCCATTAATAATCACTTATCTTGTATTACCAATTTGCTTAAAAGCAAAATTTGCTTAATAATTATTTCTATTTTAAATTAACACCGGCCAGATACCGACCTTTAGAGAATTAGGTCAATTTATTGTGACACTAATTTGACTTAAAAGTCGAATAGGCTGTTGAATTTTTTACATAACACTTCGTTCATTGAATTGGATTATCTTCAAGGCCAGAGTGAATAGGCTGTCTCTAGCCAGACATGTTCCATGTTCAACCGCATCGTCACTTGTTACAATCAAGATATTGAATCGAGATTGCGGTTAGCGATTGCGATTGCGATTGTCAAAGGGCTATGTAGCTTCAAATAAAAAAAAATGAGAAAAATCAGAGTTCCCGGCATTAATATTTCATGGGGGGCTAAATTTGCGCAGCGTGTTTTCTCATTATTACTAAAGGACAAAGCAATATGTAGTTTACCTTTGGTTTGTATTTTCCTGTATGACGTAAATACCTATTATATGAATAAACATCTTATATTTAAAAGTGTCTAAAGTTTTATTATTTACACAACAACATAACAAAATTCCGAAAAAGACATAATTGGTTTGAAAGTTTCATTCTATTCATTTCCAACTTTTCTTTAGCTAGTTAAGATTTTCAGAACTTTATAAATAGACGTACTTTGAAAAATACATAACTTTGTTTAGTAGTTAAGTTAGTAAAATTACCTCGTTGATTGTTCAAACACTATTCTTTGAAGAGTTTGATGGAAACTTTAATACGAAATTGTTATAACTATTTTTAATATTGTCAAAATTTGCGCTTAAATTAGATATAAAAAATCACATTGTTTCATCTAATCTATTTAAAAAATACGTTTAAGTTTTGGTTCATTTACGCTTAGGGAAGATTTCTGTTCGTTTTTGTGTGATCTACAAATTGGTGTCTCGGTTCTGGACATGATGCTACAGTTTTATCATCTATATATTAATTATATTAAAACTTTGGACCCCTTTTTACGAAAATTGCGCGGACGTAGGAGCATAAAATTTGTTACACTTATAGTTTATGTGTAGGAGAAGTGCAGAACGCTAATATTTTTCAAAAATAATGCCTTTAAAGTACATTAAATCAATAAATAAAACATTACACACACTACCATGCATAGTATCTGATCGTATTTGACAAAACGTCAAAATCGACATACATTGCGATGATATTCTCACGTCTCATATGAATAGATAGTTTTCCTGTTCATGATGCGCCGGAATATATTAATTTGAATTTTACAAAACTAATACCAATTCGTTAAATAAAAATTATCCTTGAACGTATGTTAAGTGGTATTGTAAATTAAATCGAATATGGTCGAATTTCGACAACTAGTTAACATTATCATATCATTATCATATCAGTCACAAGACGTCCATTGCTAAACATAGGCCTCCCCCAATGACTTCTAGATAGTTCGGTAAGAAACAGTCTGTATCTAGTGGCTCCTGCGACCTTAAATATGTCAATGGCTGTGATGCGTTCCAAGTGAATTTGTATGTTATTATAATTTCTCTGTGTCTCGCTAAAACTCGAGAACAGCTGGACTCATTTGGCAAATTTTGGTCTTGAATTATTTGTAAAAATCTAGGGAAGATTTAAAAGGCGAGAAAAAAAATGTCTGAGGCGGTACGAAGTTTGCCGGATCAGCTAGTATTTCAATAAAAAAAATCGTCAAACTAAATCTTAGCTCACTTAGTGAATCCCTCGCAGATCAAGATCAAAGCCATCGCAGATCGCTATACCAGTTTCTTTTCTTTTAAGTGGTTTAACAAATTAAATCACGAGGCAAAATCAGCAGGAACCGATACTTAAACTCGGCTAATATTTCAAACAAACAAAATAAGCAGGGAACTTTCTCAATATCTCATTTCAACGCTAATGCGTGTCTATAAATTATCCATTTCGATCTAATGCTTCCACAAATCTTTTCTTCGTGATATTCAGGATATTTTTTATAATGCCGCCATTTTTTTCAAGTCGATTTACAAGACATTAAAGTGTCATCAATATGGAAGGGTGTTGATAATTTTTTTTGTGCTCCAAAATTCACGCCTTTGTTATGTTTATCGGTTACCCATTTATTTCTTAATCTACGTTAAATAATAGATTATTTTAAAGCCGTTTAGACACAGGGAAGCCATGTTATAGTGTACCTACATGTAGGTAATTCACACGTCTCTTAATATAATTAAATCCTACTACTCACTATTCACTAAATTATGACATAATACACCGCTCACTATAAATGAATTATAAAGTTAAGCGTCCGCAGGCGCATCGTACGCATCGCACGCATCTCGTATGACGTCATCGCATGTAGGTATTGCCTATAACGCAATTCATACGATGCGGATCAGTGGACGCAGTTGTACGAGTTTCTATACAAGACCAACTAAAATCCGTTGCGTGTGGTGCGTGCGATGCGTACGATGCGGGCTCGTGGACGCTTAAATTTATCTTAAAGGTACGCTTACCTTAATGCAACGTCCTGCGTGAGAATTCTAGATGCGAAGGCGATGCGGTGCGGTGCGACGCGGAAACAACAAACTGTCAAAATCTATTGACGTGGCCCACATGACAAACCACACTTGGGATGCGGTGAGGCGCGGTGCGAACGCGATCAATTGGCTTGATATTTTCGCGCGAACTAGATGCCGTCGTCAGCCGTCGCGTATTTATGTAACAGCGAGCTTAATACCAAAACTGAGTATAATTCCATATTGCAAGTTACCTCTAGTAACTACGTTACCATACCACATTACACCACTATGTTACCTCCAATAGACTGTGGACTGTGAACAACAGACCAATATGGGTTGGTGGGTAAAGTTTATTTTTCGTTAAATTATTCTGTGAACTTAGAAGAGAAAATAAGATGATGGCTATTAATGTAGAATACTATTAAAATAAACAACGAAACCTAAACGTCCTCACTTGTAAATAAAACCAAATATTAGTTGGTAAAAACTTTGAACATTAAATAGACTTAAAATACAATTACGAATTCATTAAAATAATAAAGAATCAGTGCTGGAAAAGGAAACAACATAAATGCTAGTCTTATTTTATGTTAATGGCTAAAATTCTAAGACATTCTTCTTTGTTTCAAACTGTTTACAATAAGCCAGAGACAATTTATGACAGAACTCTATAAGCTACGGTAAGCTGTAGCAACTCTTGTATTTTAAATATAATGTCCTTATTATAAATGTTACATAATGTTTCAAACAATTCTCGCTGTTGGTAATTTGCATGATAATTTTGTGATCCCCTGTTTCGAAAGGTAATACTCATAAATCATTTTCGCTCACCGTGTCCTGAAAACATTGAACATATTAAGGTAACTATTTATTACCTAACCTTTGAAGCAATTTTAGTGATTTCTAAAGTATAATAATTCCTTTTCGCTTTTCACAAAGCCATTGCTTTGAATAATTATATTGTAAATTGTAGT
The DNA here is from genome assembly GCF_023101765.2 of Spodoptera frugiperda. NCBI lineage: Eukaryota > Metazoa > Arthropoda > Insecta > Lepidoptera > Noctuidae > Spodoptera > Spodoptera frugiperda. The sequence continues at coordinate 4,349,828 of NC_064217.1, read as the reverse complement.
AGTTGAATTTTACTAGTTATTATAATACATTTTATGATAAATATTTTCCTAAAAATTTAGGCAATTTTCTGTCATGAAATGAATCCGATTGTTTGCAGAGTGGCGCAAAGACAAAGAGAATTTATTAATAAGTACCTATATTTAAGTAGGTACCTAGTTTAAAAGGATCGTACATTTCATACATTTCTCAGTGACTTTGTCTACGGGACAGGTGCTTTTCCACCAGAGATGTGCTACGCTACATTACTGTGCATATGCTACGTTGCGTTTGGCTTCCACCAATCATATTCATTGGTTTAAATAGCACTGCACTGGTGGAAACGTACTCAACTAAGCTATTTCTTTTATATGGAAAGATACGTGCTATGGATGTGTGCTACGGATGCGCATCTTCTTCGCACAGCTAAATAGTATCAGTGGAAACGGTCACATAGTTTCACAGCTTAGTTATTACATCTTCGTAGCGTAGCTACATAGCACATCACTAATGGAAAAGCACCCTAATATTCCAAAAATCTTTGACTCCTACACAATATTACCAACCCACGTACTAGAACCGATCGGGATGGGCGGTTCTGGTAGGTGGTGGTTAATTACTTTCCGGCCCTCATATTAATGGCCGATATATTCACACAATGCATTTGATTCTTCGATCTGAAACTCGCCTACATGAAAATACCAGGGTGCCTACTCCGGTTCTCGAATCCGAAGTTTCGTTTAATCTTCGACCGTAGGTTTTATTGATTTACTAATAGAATTACTTGAAATAACGTTTTATTTTAAATTTTATATAAAAATTTATTTATTATTCTTCATTTAATTCGCTCATTTTAGTTCACAAAAGTTCGCAATAAATAGAATTGTAGTATGCAATCTGCGAAGTTTCGGACGAAACTTCGTTTTTCGTTGAATTAGAGTAGTCCCCCAGATTCTATATCATGTCGTTTCATACGTCTTTAATTACCCGTCATTGGTTTATTAAGGAACAAGGTAACGTATTTGTTCCTGCATTTGTGTTTGTTCGAGCATGCCATGCAGGTAGGAAACTTTACAAACACTGATGTGACTTTTTTCTAGTTGTATGCACAACAGGTATTTAGAATGCTGGTTACAAAATAAAGATTAACTTAGTACAGAGATAGTAGCTATTTTTATAATAAATTATATAGGTTTTAACCATACCATATCTTCTAACTACTAGTTGTACCGTTGTACTGTTCATAATATATATGTATGTTCATAATCAATAGTTTGTAGCTACATTATACATAAATAATTGTACTGACTGTACTATCTAAGTTTATTTTGTTTACTTAGACAACCCGCTTTGAACAAACGTGATGGTCTCTTTCCTTTTTTATGTAAGAAGAGGCTTTTCCTCAGCAGCAGTAGGACGATTACTGGGTAATGATAATGTTATGATGAACTAGCTTCTGTAAGCAGTTTCATCCGAGTTCCTTTTAGATAAAAAGTATCGTATGTGTAATTCAAGACCACAAGAAGTAATTTACCACAGTTCCAAATTTCATCCCGATCCCTTCAGCCGCTATGGCGTAATTGAGTAACAAACAAATAAACTCACAAACTCGCGCATTTATAATATATTAATAATATTTCTGTTTCAGGAGGCGATAGAAATGTACCCAATTGTATTGGTTAATGGACCCATTCATCGCGCCACTAGTTGCAATTGCAAAATTGACTTATAAAATAATCGAAGGAGTTATAAGAGCTGTAATTGATGGACTTATTTTAGTTGCGTGCTACTTTGCACTCGGAGCCACCGCCGTGATACTTGGAATCTTATTTTTAAGGTACTTATTTTATATATTTGCTGAGTAAGGTCTCTTGTACACACACGGTTTTTCGCCACGCCACGTGGACAAGCGTACACGGCGGCACGTTTACACGCTTTCATAATGATCCATACAACACTGACGACCGTGCCTACACACGCCGAGTTAACAGTCGATTTTTACGGCGAAAAGCCGTGTGTGTACAAGAGGCCTTATATTTTCCTCGCTGCGTAACCCTAACTGGTAGATAACAGGCATGACATTAAATATTTAGGATTAAGTGAAGCATTATAAACATTTTCGACTTTTTAAAAAATCTCTATATTAGCACAAAGACGGGATTTGTACGCGGTGTTTGGTAACGAACTCACTTCTTATTACTTAAAATAACGGTAAAATATAACATTTAATATTTATAACTATGTTTATGTAAATAGACAGATATACAATATAAGCTCTTACATTGAAAATACATGAATTGAACACATGTATCACAGGTATCAGAGAAATTGATTACATTCATAACATATTCTGTACACACGTAGTATTGTTCCTACAATTACGGAGGCCTTATTTTCATGAAATACGTGATTCAATTATAATAAAAATAAAATAATCATACGAGTACTAGGAAATTATTCAGCGAGCTTATGTCACAAGAGTTGATTAACTTTTTGCTCGTAAACCTCTTTTATGTTTGCACACATTTTATAGTCTTGTTTCCTACTTGTTAATATTAAATCATGAATATAATACCCTAAAGCAAAATAATATTGTCCTAGATACTAGATACGGCAGTTATACCAGATATTCACTTTGAGAAAAGTCTTTAAAACATAAACACCAGGCAACATTATAGCCGGCTCGAATATACCAACCAATCAGAGCGTTAAACGCGCTCTCGTTTCGATTATTTTAAACGTAAAGCAAACTCATACTAAGGCTACAGGACACTAAAACTAAAACATAAACTATACATCTACTAAAGTAACACATGGTTGTAATAAACACAAATACCACAGTAATAACTTATACAGCTACGCAATAAGCAGTGCTTAGAACAATGCAATGATTATTATTCTCATAATATTCATAAGTCGCTACAAATACTTCCAATAATCGTAGGTGGCGTAGCGTCGTAGCGACTACGAAAAGGCTACGCAGCGCGCCCCAAAATTAAATTTAAATCTTTCACTTCTAAAGCTTATGTAATAGTTTTCTGCTGGACTATGAGCCATGAGCTTCGTGTTCATATAAGGGGGTTTTGCCATAACCCCCATACTTGACATGCGGGTTAAAGATTTTAGTTCAAAAGGTTCAGGTTTATCAGACATCGCTGTTCCCAGTCATTTTAAAATGTGTAGCCCCTCAGTCGGTTTTGCGACACCCACGCTAAGAGAAGGGGTAGTATTTTCTTTACACGTTTTATGCAATCGTCACCAAACGATATAGCACGGCAAATTAAAATGTTTGCGTGAATCTAAACAAATTAATTATTTTTGCTTCAACATATAATTACAGTGGAACGTTTACTTTTCAATTAAAATGTTTCTTATTATAATGCCGGCGACACGTGTTAAAGGCGGCCATACATTTTAATTTGTTTCCTCAATTATACTGTTTTGTGTTCTGTTTACAACCACGAGGGGGTGAAAGAAGATATATCGCTGTACATTGTTTGCAAAATAGAATTTTGTTCTTTTCTAAACCAACCTAGAGGACTCTGAATATTTTTAAAACAAGTTTTTATGCAGCTTAACATTTATAGTCATACAGACTAGACGTAGGAAGGCCTTTGCCCTGCAGTCGGACGATTACTGCCGAAAATAAATAACAATAGACGTGTATACTTTCTGATCAATCGGTTGAAGGTATCTGCTTTAAAATTTAGTTGCAAGATTCGTCATCACGCTCCCGAAATGACTTTATCTATTTTTATAAGTCCTAAACATTTTTTTATTATTTACCCCCCGTAAATCATCCAATTCCCAAAAACAACCCTGTTCCACCTGCTTTTCGAGCCAAAGCCCCAGTAAACCCGTCTCGCCTTGCTCGCCATCCTCAGACCCGTCCTTACGGTGTCCGTAGTGTCTCCCGCGACGGCTGGGGCGTGAAGAAGTTCGTTTCCTCACGCACTCCGCCTCCTCCTTAGCCAGCATAACTGCTTTGCAGAAGGAGGAAACGCCATCCTTGTCCCTCTCGCTCCGCATCATGGCCTGAACTAGGGCCAAACGCCAGAGGTCGCCGTCGCCGATCACAACCCTGAGGTCACGGCAGTGCTCAGCCAATGCAGGTCACACCGCCACCATATGCTCCGCCGTATCCTCCGGGTGATCTTCGCAGTGATGACACCTGGGCGTTTCCATCCCGTCCAATCAGAACCATGTATCTCCCGAAACTTCTGTGTCCGGTAAGTAACTGCGTCAGGCGTTATGCCATAGCGTCTCCCAAGCCACTCCTGCAATGACATTTATTTGTCCAAACACATCGAGTTTAATTCGTGGTTCGTAGCTATTCCTGAGAATTTTCAGAAACCATAAATATGTAAAATACTTTGACCAATTTTGCAATCCATACTCCCAACTCCACAACTGCGCTAGTCTTACAGGACAGTTTAACTTGCAATATATGTATGTGTGTATATGAAGTAAAAACTTGCAACTAAATTTTGAAGCAGATATCTGCATCTGATTGAGCTGAATTGATATACATGTTTAGTTTCATGACTATCCGCTTAATGTTTAATTAACACAGTCTTTAGCAATTGTTTTCGGACTAAAATCGTAAAATCGGAATAGGTAGATTAAGTAATTATTAAATGTCTGTTAAGTGCGGCAGTATAAATGCTAAGTTTCATAAAAACTTGTTTTTAATTTATCATTTTTTTCAGGTTTGGTCATTGCAGTCGTGAAAATTGTTTGCCAGAGCCCACCGTTGCCTCCTGTATGGCAGTGGCTGGAATTACGATGATCGCGTATGTTGCTTACGTCTTGTTTACCAAATGGTTCTGAATTTACTATGTATCTTATTTGTCACTATTCTAATGTCATTAAAGTAAGATTCACTTGTAAAGGTATTTTGTTTGTAGATGATAATAGCACAAGACTTAGGGTACTTTTCCACCAAAGATGTGCTATTTAGCTATGCTGCAAAGATGTAATAGCTAAGCTGTGAAACTATGTGACCGTTTACACTGATACTAAGCTATGTAGCTGTACGAGTAAGATGTGCTTGGAAGATGCGCAACTGATAAGTAACTATTGTAGGTACTCTGTTTTGCATATAGCTACACCACTCGCGACCATCTATAGCACGTATCTTTCCATATAAAAAACCTATCTTTATTGAACCTATTTCCACCATTGCTACGTTGTGTGTACCAAGGAGTATGATTTGTAAACGCATCCACAGCAACGTAGCATAGCACATCTTTGATGGAAAAGCAACTTTATTCGATTACTACACGACTTAGTACTTCTAATGAGGAAAAGCAAAAACATCTAAAAATTAAGTTTGTTTTATTGTCCGCGGAGCAGCAGCTAGCACTCCTAATGACCCAGATAAAAAAAAAACGTTGCATTTAAATTTCCTTACTCGTGTTTGCTATTATTATAATTAACTACTTACGGATGTCAAAAGTACCTACTTAACTTTACTCCGAAGTAATTTATTCTTAATTCAACCTAAATAATTTGTTCCGCGATCTTAAAAGCATGGAAACTCGTGGAGATAATTATCAATTTACTTGTAATCTATTTCGGCACAACACTTCAATGCCTACGCATTCGAACAGATTTAATAAAACGTTCATATTTCTCGATATTACCTTTAATAAACTTATTGTTTCTTGTTATTGTAAATCGAAACAATAACGTTCACAAATTGAAACGACTTCATTATTACCAAAATTGAAATATTTTGAGACATTCACATAAAGAATGTTTGTGAAATCTATACATATAATAAAATCGTAGAAAAGTGCTGTCTGTACATTGAAAATAAAAATAAAAAAAATAGCAGGGGTTATTGTTATGTCGATGTCGAACCCAAAAATGTAATTAACTTTTTTTTTGTCTGTTTGTCTGTTTGTCTGTTTGTCTGTTTGTCTGTTTGTCTGTTTGTCTGTTCGTCTGTGCGCGCTAATCTCAGAAACGGCTGATCCGAGTTGGATGCGGTTTTCACGAATATATTGTGGGATGCTTAAATTTACATTTAGTGTTTGTTTCATGTCAATCGGTTCATAAATAAAAAAGTTATGTCAAATTAAAGAATCACGTCGAACATTCTATGCTTATACCATTAATCTCCGCAACTATTTGACGGATTTGGTTGAAATTTGGTACAGATATAGTTTAGAACCTTAGAAAGGACATAGATATATTTTTATTTCAAAAATCAAAAAATAAAAATAAGAAATAAATTATTTATAAATAATTCTATGTCGATCGTTACACGACTTCGGTTCATGTTATTGTTTTAATTCATCGAAAAAAAGTAAATAAATAGTAAAAAGGTATGAAAAAAATAATATCAATATAATAAAACATTTAGTACAAAGAAAATGCTCTAACGGAGTATAGATAATTCTATGTCGATCGTTACACGACTTCGGTTCATGTTATTGTTTTAATTCATCGAAAAAAGTAAATAAATAGTAAAAAGGTATGAAAAAAATAATATCAATATAATTAAACTTTTAGTACAAAGAAAATGCCCGAACGGAGTATAAATAAATAATCCAAGTTGTCTTTATCGTTTCGTTACATTCATTTGGTTGGGTATCGGCCGAGCGCTTCGGTACTATCGTAGAAAAAGTGTATTATCAGTCGTATGATTATTTGTCTGTAGTGGTCCTGCTGTTTCGTATATTCTAAATTGGTTTCGTTGTATTTGTCAATTAATAAGTTTATTTGTTGGGTTTTCCTGGTTTTTTGGTTAAACTATTTAACGTAGGTTTAGTTTGATATCGATTATTAGTAGTTACTGTAGTTAGTTTTTTTAATAAAATTGTAAGTCTAATTTATAAATTAATTAGATTAGATTTAAGTCGTTTCTTTTAAATTATTTAGTTTAAGCTTGGTTATTATAGCATAGAGGATAGGTTGTAATATAGTTTCTTTTTTAATTGTTATAAATTCGTAATTCGTAGCTTTCTTTAGTTTTAAGTTAGTTTAAGTCCGTTTTTAAACTATTTTTTCAATGCCCTAAGTGAGTATACATCTATTAAATTCAAACGCAGAGCTCATTATGTTGATTTTTGAAGAGTTCCCTGGAATATCTTCCACATCTCATTTTTGAAGAGATCCCGCGAGATCGGGAACTATGTGGTTAAAACCAAAAATTTGCCGGAAGTCACTATTCCACGCGAACGAAGTCGCGGGCAAAAGCTAGTATATAATATATCTTACTCTGCAGTGATGTGTAAAATTTGTTTCTTACTTCCACACTTACTATTTGAAGATCGTAGTTAGGTCACCGAAAATTTAGAAGATGCTGTTTCTACCCTGCAGTGGTCGTAGTTTTTAAATATATCGCATCCAATGTTATTATTAATGGTAAAGTAAAATACAATACTTATTACCTAACTTATACTATCTGTACCTGTAAGTTTGCTTTACGTTGCTCGAAAACGAAACGAGACCGCATTTGGTGCTCTGATTGGTTGGTTAATTCGCGCTGGCCAATCATAGCGCCATACGCGCTCTCGTTTCGTTTTCGTTCCACGTAAAGCAACTCGTACGTAGGGAAACTGGGAATAAAAAGTGTGTAATTATTAACTTTGACGCCCACATTCTACTCAATTATAATTCAAATTGGCAAATAAAAGTAAAAGTGTTTATTGCTTTCCTTAAAGAATATATATTTAGCGAAAATGCGTCAATTATTATTATTATTTAGCGTCCCTCAAAGAACCTAATTATGTACGTTTGAAATTATAATTAATTTCTTTTCAAGACGTAGGTACTAATTAAAATAAAATGACGAAGCCGATGGATAAGTTGATATTTATTTTAATTACATAGTTTTGTGATAAATAAATGAGAAGGAAAATAAAATAACAAAGCGGCCATTTCATATTACCTATGTAATAATCTAAAACTTTGGGATGTGGCTACTTTTAAGAATGAAATTGTACTCATTTTTTAATGTACACACTTTCTATACACACGTACATTTATTATTGTATATTTTTTTCTAAATATAGCGTTAACTATGTAGCTGTTCTATAATATAATATCTATTTTATTGTGTCGAAGAAAATTTAATTAAACTTTGTAGAAAATCAATCAACAAGGTAACGGGCATGTCAAGTATTCCATGAGGATTTGGAAGTTCTGATTGATTTAAAACTCCAACAGTTTTCTCATTTACTTTACCATCAGTACACTTTGAGAACAGGGAATTATTTTCGGTTTAGAATTTGCAGTTTTATATTGCAATTTCGCCTTTTAGTTCCCAATGGGTAAGTAGCGAAGATTAAGCAAGTACAAAGTGGAGATACCATAATATGATTATGCACTGTAAAACAAAACAATCGGCCCTGTCCAATGATATTACAAGTAAAAAGGTGTAGATAGGTTATAAGCGCTCTGAAAATCGCACACTAAAATGTGGACAGTTGACAACGTTTTTGTACGTTGAAGCAAGTTTACAATGTTTGTCAGTTTAGGTACTAGAGGCCCATGTAATAGGGGTGACTACCATACACTGAGTTTACTTAATTCGGGTTCCTTACCATTACTGAGAAAAATTTCAATATGACGTTGCCTACCCCGTGAATCGATCCCAATTCCATTGCTCAGCAGCTATCGAAAATATTTTCGGCTCTCAGATGTAACTCAAACCTTTGCCAATATTCATGGGTACAAATAAGAAATAGAAAATATTAGATCCCCTTGTTTCGACCGGACCTTCGAATCTCATAATTCTTGGGAGTAGGTACGTGACTGTAATTTCCGTACGGCGCCTACACAAAAAGTGAAGCAACAAGTTGTAATTCTACATAATGTGACTTAGTGAGAAGGAGAAACGTTTCTCAGAATTATTTCCTGATTTTGTCCTAATCAAAGTAGTGTTAGAAACGCACATTTCAATTTTGAACTTTATTACGAACATTCATGGTAGATTTTCCAAGAACCTTAGTTAGAAGGTGCAAATGCTAAGGAGAAAAAAGTTATTTAATATCGAAGACGTTCAATTTACGGTGGAAGTCTTTCAGTGCCCGTTGCCATGGTAACCTGCGTCATAACCCTTGTAAACGTGCTAAAGTCTGAAGCCTGCAAGTTGCTGCACTTAATTTACTTTGACATTTTATTGCCATAAAGTCTTGCTACAGAGAAAGCTATAATATGTTTAATGTGATATTGCATAGCGTTGCAGGCTGCTATTCTGGGTGACTTTGAAGAAGACGTTTATGTTCTGTAGTGGACGTCTTGTATCATTAAACATATTTTATCTAAAACACGTTTGACCCATATTTCTAAGATTGACCTACTTATATAAATAAAAGACCATCATCTGCTCTGGAAGCTCCACACTTTGAAGAGCATTTTCAAGGTCGTATCGTCACGCCTTTTATCCCCGAAGAGGTAGACAGAGGTGCACTTTACGGCACGTAATGCCGCTATACAATGTACGTCTACTTTTCACAATTTGTGTTTATAACACACACACACATTCATGTTCCATGTCCTCTCCCCCATAAGGGGGTGAGCTTAGCACGAAGACAATTTCAGACACCGTGTTACTAATGAGAAATTAAACTGAAAAAAAGCCCAGTAATGTTTTGCCCGGCCCGAGAATTAAACCCACAAGAGCATTTATATTATAAATTTAAATTACGGTACTGAAAGATGTTTCAATAAAGGTATACCCAATGACATGTTAATGAGGAGTGGTTTATGTAATTGTAATAGCAACTTTACTGCCTTTAGTGTGATCCTAACCGAGGTGCTAGGGGAAAATGCAGCACAGGCGACTCACGTGGAAACTCTCTTTTGTCAAATTCTAAGAAATTTACCTCGAGTTTATGGTCGATAGTTGAAGAGTTATAAATTATATCGTAGCAGACACTACACCGATGAAATTGATAGCTGTCACTGGCACTGGCTGCCGGGCAATGCATAGGGTATTCGATTCCCGCACGGAGCAACTTTTTATGTGCTCCACAAATTGTTGTTTCGGATCTGGGTGTCATGTGTATGTGAACTTTTATGTTTGTAAATCATCATCATCATCAGCCGAGAGACGTCCACTGCTGAACAAAGGCCTCCCCTTAGTCCTATTTGTTAATGCAACCGCGATACAGGAAAAACGCTAGTGTGGGGCGACTTATTTTTAATGTTTTTTATCCAATCATCACCACAATATGAAATTAGGTACATCCAGTCTGCACGAACCTTTAATTATTTTTCTCTGGATAGAGTCAATAAATTCAATCATACAATTTGTAGTGTGCCTTGATGTAATTAATTGATATCGGTAATTGGCTCCGGAATGAAACTAACCTGTTCTAAGAATATAAGAGTAATTTCCGATAAATACGTGAGCGATGGGCAATTTTTGTAGACAGTGTCTCCGTGTGTTATTTATTGAAGTATGTACTTCTTTATTATAATAATAATAATAAATCTTTATTCGCCGAAATATGGTACAAAAAAGGTGGTAACAGGTAATTATGTAGCTAAACACATTTCGCCTTCAGTAGGCATGCGAAAACTTAAGAACTTAAATAACCCTATTATTACATATAAAATTATATTCTATACTTAAAAAATTCTTCTAGGGTATAGAAGCACTTTTCAATAAGCCAGTCTTTTAATTTTCCTTTAAATTTCGTGGTAGGTAGCTCTCTTATTTCTCTAGGAATATTATTATATATATTAATTATCATCATTGAACTATTTTTCTTATGTAAAGTACTTCTACATCTTTCCATTCTTAATTTTGTAGGATCCCTCTGTTTAAATTTACAATTCTCACTAACCTTAGGATATAATTGAGGATAGTTTCGTACAAACACACCTATCTCAGCAATCTATAAGGATATTGGTAAATAACCTAGTTAGGTTCTCGTTTAAAACCTTTAGACGTGTTTTTGTTCTGTTTAATTAAACATGTGAGAGTATTTGACTTCGTTTACTCTTCGACTCATAATAATCCAAGCCAAATAATATATTTTATTGTAACTAACTAAAAATAACGGTTTACTCACGTAATGAATTGAGAAAAACCCTAGTACTACAGAATACCTTTTTGATGCCAAAGTTGGGCAACGGTTATTTTACTAGCAAATAAGGACCTAATGATATGTCAACTCAATTGAAACCTTTCTTTACAGTAAACCACAGCCATTTCTAACTTGTTCCATTTTTCTATTGGCAACGCTCATACACTAATGTCAACTTGAAACACAAGCAAGAACTTCTCTGGTACAGTTTGTAGAACACACTTAAAGTTTTCCAACAGACATCTGTTAGTACAACTGCTTCGGAATCTGTTTCAACTTTGGAGAGGTCTTTTTGATCTTTTGTTGCACAAATTCGTACTAATATTGTAAATGGGAAAGTGTGTTTGTTTGTCCTTTCTTCACGTCGCAACGGAGCGAGTTTATGACATGATTTTTTGTGTAAAGTTGGTTGGGGGGCTGGCATAGGCCTTTTGTCATTTTCTAATTTGTATGAAAGAGGGGAGGGGAGTGAAAGTTAGTATGGAACCCCACCACTTGTCTGAAATTGTCTGTGTCAGTTGTGTACCAATGAATATGATTGGTGGAAGCCAAACGCATCCACAGCAACGTAGCATAGTATATCTCTGATCGAAAAGCACCCTTAGCCACCACCAATTTTCTCAACTTTAATATTAAATATTTGACAAAGCATATCATAAGACAATACGTGTGTCTAATACAGATACGATAAGTTTGGCTATTAACAATTTTCTAAGCTATTAAGAACTCACTGATATCCTCAAGTATTAACAAAGTCGATTTAAAAGTACGACCAAACTCTTAATTACTTGAAACTTAGAACGACTGTTAACCGCATGTATGGTAATTAACTGGCAATTAACACACACCCAGTGAAATTAACTGTCTTAGGAATAAGTACTTCAAAAAGACAAAGTACCGAACTATGCTTAAAGTTTAAAAGTAAATTATGAAGTTTTATATGTTGACACGGGAAAGGATTTCCATATGTTTTGGTAAAATATTTTGTTCAAGTACGAGTAAATGGGTAGGAGATAATGGAAGTTCTTAGTTCCACGAACGAGTTTTGACAATCAAATAAATATTCTTGTACGAATAATACTAGTTTCATGTACATAGAGTATAATATATTATACATTTACTAAATACATTGATGAAAACACTGACTGTTGTATTTTTATTTTAACAAAGAAATATTACCTGCATTTCCAAAGTGGCTGATATCTATGTGCCCTAAAAAGATACAAAAGAATGGTAAATAGTAAGGAAGTATTTTATCCTCCACCTAAGGTTTCTATAATTGTATCGGTCACCTTTCCATTAGGTAATGAGGTTACAGTGCACAGGTGTTTGCGTGAGCGGTCGTAAACTCCAACATTATCTGTCCAGCTCGTCTTAAGTCGTTATAGAGATCAATTGGATTTAAAAGCCATAATTATATAGAAAAGCTTTAGACTTGATTTCGTATTATGATAGGCCGATTACATATCATTCTAACCTCTAGACCGGACCGTTCATGAAGACTAAGTACGGACTTATTACCAACCGTAACTGTCTTAAAATTGCCAAAAGATCAGTCTTTTATCCATTCTACGTAGCCAAGGCCCATGTAACCATAACATTAAACCTTTCTATATTAGTACTTTGGAATATTTATCTACTTTTATACGACCTAGAGTTATCTTCTCAACGTCTACAAAGTGGGCAAGCCTGACTTTCACATTTGAACGTTTCAAATACTTAAGTGTATATTTGTACTTATCTAACTTTCTTGACTAAAGATTTCTTCAATTTGCGATATGACCATTTTTTTTAAACATTGCCCCACACTAGCATTTTCTCCTGTGTCGTGTTTGCGTTTACAAACAAGATCACATGCAGGTGACACCTAGACCAGAAATAACAAATTGTGTGATCACAAAGAGTTGCTCCGTGCGGGAATCGAACCCGCTACACGTTGCACGGTAGCCAATTGCTTTATAATATGTCTTAAATGTCATCCGAAGCTAGCCAAACGTCTAATTATAATTACAACTGACAAAAAATATTTAATTCTCTTCATCTTTACCTATTTTTAAGGGTTCTAGAAGACATATTACGCTTTAGTAATTGAATTAGAACATCATACAAAAAGTATTATCGCATGTTCTTATCTACCGGACCCGACAGACGTAATGTCTTACAACAATCACATAGAACATATTTCTTCTTTAAGCAAATGAGATTGAATTTTTCCAAACTTTTTTTTGCTCGTGGACTGGCCGACCCAATTTCATGAAACCCATCATTATGCATAGATATGAAGACAATAACTAACGTCATTAATATCCTTGACACTGCGATGATAGCCAGCCGTCGCCGAATGCTATGTAAAACCTTCCAAAATGCAACATATTACTAATACAATTTTTCATGTGAATTATAAAAAACATTGTTCATCGGACAAATATTGTGAATCTAAACCATCTCTTTCAGACATCCCCTTGATAACACACACATGAAAACTTGCATTTTTTATACTTGTTATGTCCATTGTCGTTTAGATTCATTGAAGTTCATGTGACATACACACTTAAAGAAGAATTATATACGTAGCTTAATTGCCCGCGACTTCGTTCGCGTGGAATAGTTACTTCCGGCAAATTCTTTGGTTTTAACCACATAGTTCCCGATCTCGTGGAATCTCAATTCAAATTCAATGAGATGTAGAAGATTGCAGGGAACTCTGTCAAAAAGTCTAGCTATATGAGCTCAATGCCTTTGACATAGGTCTAATAGATATACCTGACTTAGAGGCATTGAAAAAATAGTTGTAAAAACGGATTAAACTAAAGAAACACGATTAACGATTCAAAATTATTCGTACAAAAACATACCTTATTATCTAGACTAGACAGTTGATCTGCTTATCATTAAAAGATATGGCATTACATCCAACTGACGAATTCAAATCACCCTATTTATATCAAGTATCATTATCAATCACATGTACTTATACTAAATGGAGTCCCAGCTAAATTCTCAGTCCCAGAATGCATGTCACCTTGGTCACAAAGTGTTACACGCTATTTGCTCAGTTTTCTGTAAATGAGGATGTGGTTCCCTGTGCGGGGAGCTCATAACTACACTATTTAGGACCCAGGATCTTCGGACCTAGATTTTAGAAGACTAACTTGGTGACACGGTTTTTCCTGTGATCGTAGAAACAAGTTACGCTTTTAGTACATGTAACATCTGCAATGAAAAAAGTAATAAGTTACATTTTTGGGTTTTGACTTGAGTCGACATAACAATAAGTCTCAATGCTATATTTTTGTAATTTTATTTTCAACGTACAGACAGCACTTTTCTACGATTTTATTATAATAGAATAGATAGATATAAAGATATTTACTTATTATACTTAAAAAGAAGTAATTCTTACAACAATCACATAGAACATATTTCTTCTTAACAGCAAATGAGATTGAATTTTTCCAAATTAATTTGCTCATGGACTGGCCGAGTTGTCCCAATTTCATGAAACCCATCATTTGCATAGATATGAAGCAATAACCCTGCTGTATCCTTTTTGCCAGCCTTCGCTTGCTACCTACTGCTCATATTTTCCTACAATTTTTCATGTGACCTTATAAAATATCCATTTCATCAAAATATCTAACTTACGATCTCTTCTAACATCTTTGATAACGTAATGAAAACTTGCCTTTTTTATACTTGTTATGTTATTGTGTTTAGATTCATTGATCTTATGGTGATAAGTGCGACTACTAAGTGCGAAACAAGAGATCGAAGTTTAATTTCCGCACGAGCAAAGAATTTGTGGGATTATTTCACAAATTCTTTGTAATAGTAGTCATAGTTGGAATCTGACATTGCACCCAGTGTCTATCTATAGGCTCAATGCCCTATTACATAGGTCTCATAATGTACCTGACGCTAAACTAGGTTATATTGTATATATAGGTACATATTAACGATTCAAAATTATTCATACAAAAACATACCTTATTATCTAGACAGTTGATCTGTTTGTCCGTTTAAGGATTAAAAGATCTGACATTACATCCAACTGACGAATTCAAATCACCCTATTTATATCAAGTATCATTATCAATCACATGTACTTATACTAAATGGAGTCCCAGCTAAATTCTCAGTCCCAGAATGCATGTCACCTTGGTCACAAAGTGTTACACGCTATTTGCTCAGCCCCCTTTCTGTAAATGAGGATGTGGTTCCCTGTGCGGGGGAGCTCATAACTACACTATTTAGGACCCAGGATCTTCGGACCTAGATTTTAGAAGACTAACTTGGTGACACGGTTTTTCCTGTGGCATCGTAGAAACAAGTTAGTAGTTTTTAGTAATGTAAATCTGCAATAAAAGTAGCTATAGGTAATAAATTCATTATTAAGTTTTGCTTGAGTGAATGTACGTGAAAGAGTCTCAATGTTATATTTTTGTAATAACTGTCGTGAGACATACTAAATTAACAAAAAATCACGGTTTATTCACGTACATTAATGGAGAAAAGCTCTTCTAGTTTCGAGTCACAGAGGGACTCTTCATCATGAGCAACGTGCGCAGACGCGGCGACGTCAGTAGACTGCTCGAAGTCTCCATGTCGGCTACACTTTAGCTTTTCACCGTTAATGTATGTGAGTAAAACCATGATTTTTAATTAGATTCAATGATGATTTTTGGGTCCTTGTTGTTAAAACATCTTAGGTGTTCGATTTTTTTTAAGGTAGCTATATAAAATCAAATATCAAACCGAATAATCTTTTTTCCAATTGCTAGATCAACTTAGTTTATTACCATCTGCCCTAAGACCCCTCACTACAGAAGAAAACCCTTCTCAATCGCAAAGAAAAGTTCACATTAACATTTTTAATTCCCGTCAATCCATTAAGAACATTGAACCGAAGCTCTTTGATCCGCAAATAATATTAGGTTCCAATCAAAGAAAAACTGTTGTAGTCAGATCGCTAGCCTGTTCTAAACCAAATAACCTGGATTGAGGCTGTTGAAATCAAAACCCCTAGCTCTGTGATTTAGCCCAATAAAGGTCAACGACCTTCATCCTTATTGCTTCTGGTACGGAATGGCCGTTTTCAATTTCTTTGAGTCGAAAGCATTATTATTATTTTTTTAATTACTAGACGGTGTTCCATTTTCTTTTTCTGAAGTTAATTTTGGCTTCGGTCTACATCTTAAAGCAATTACGTATATTTCCATTCATCGTTTTTGGTTTAATAGTGTTTTGTGTGGCCAATGTAATGAAAATGTGCTATTTAGTAGCAATATTAAATCTGTTGTACTTATTTCATGGAAAGTTTTCTATAAATTTGGTTATGTTCTCTGTAATTACATTTGAATATGACGATTTTATAAAAGGCAGACGGTTTTATAATTTTGGTGAAATTGTCCGTTTTTTATAACATAACATCACACTGACTTCTTTAAGGTAAAGAGTTACTTCAAACAATTACAGACTAGACGATTAACCACCTATAATCAAAATTCTAATACCAATACTTACTTATGTAATTATTGTATGCCTATTAGGCAGGACATATTGATACTTAAATATATTGTTAAGGTCTGTTATGCACACATATGCCCAGAATCAAGATACTGTGACTTTGGCTTTGACGAAATTCTAGGCAAAACGAATATGACACGATATACAGACACGGACAGCAATAATGTTTTACAAACCGTACAGTGCTGCACTAAAATAAAAACCAAACATTAATAAAGCTGTGCATGGCTACGTACAAATTGAGCTATACAGAACCAGTTTACCATGGTCTCGCTTTGTATGATCTTATCACACATTCAAAGGTCAGTTTATATTGGTTCTGCATAGCTTGATATACCGTGTATGCCATTAAATTTTACTTTTATCACCCCATAAAAACGACAATAAAGTATTTATGATAATTACTACTATATTCGGCATTTCCACTGTTTTTATTGCGATGCATTCGTGAATAATGTTCGAAAGAGCATGCAGGATAGTATACTTTGAATAAAAGCTACTGAGCCCCAGACGTTTATTCAGCTGTTTTGGTAATGAGTGTACTTCAAGGATTACTGCTCTGATAGCGAACTCGATGCGATTTACGACTAGATCCTTTATTAGAAAACGCTTTTTCGTGTGATTTTAGATAGCTGTAACAAATTCTTAGCATTTTAAATTAAATCGTTTGAAAGACATTCATAATCTGAAAAATACTGCACCAAATGCAACGCGAGAAACCTACACTTGATCAAGTTCTAAATGATGCAGTTCAGTAAAGTTTTCAGTAGATGTTTTACATTACACAATCTTGTTGGTCGTTTTAATGTCGGATGCCTGTGCTGTAGGTAAAATGTAAAAATAGTACAAAGATCTTCCACTATTACCAGTCGATTTTATTAACGTCCTATCTTTTACCAAACAACATACCTGAATATGACAAAACTTCTTTCTAGAATACGTATTTTTCAAGGAGGGAAATCCATTCTTTCTTGAAAAGACTTCTCCCGTTTTGGGTGAGTCGAGAAGGAGTGTCAAACTCGTACTGACTACAAACTACTCCGTTCCTACTCCTGCCCTTCGAGCCAGAACCCCGGCAACCCTCTAGATAGTACGCAGTATAGGTTACTAGCTAATACTAGATCAAATATTTGAAATACCTTTACGGTCATATAATAAAGTGTGCATTCAATATGGCAACGATCGTAAAACTCCAAGCAGCTTCATATTGCCTCTGTGATACCTCTTGATATTATACTTTTCATTTTATGTCCAATAAAACTAGTCTAGAGAAAATAATTATATTCCAAGAACTTTATAGAAACTGCTATAACCACATGCTAAGTTTTATTGTTGGACGATTTAAATAAAGTGGCATATTAGGTATCTTTATGTATTAAAAATGTGATAAAGTTTCCCAATATACATATTGTTTTATACATTTATAATATACATATTAGTAAAATTAGTTGCTCAAAGTTATACCTAAATGATTTTAATTAAATTCTGCGCACATACATATAAAGTATTTTGAAATAGACATGTGTTTCAGTCAAGTTTCAAGAGCAGTTTAATAACTAAAACACAACAAATAAAAAATAAATTTAGTGAAAGTACATTTTCATCACCGCTCAACAGTGAAAATTCCGTATAAACTCAGCATTACAATACATAACAACGTTTCCGCGCACCAGACAAATTTATGATGTTTTTGGTTTCAAAATGGATTCACCTGATCGTAAATTGGACCACTGAATTCAAACACAGGAATCATTCTTTATCGAAGCGACCACGCATCATGAACGTTGCAAATTGTTAATGGATATTTGTGATGGACGACAGTAAAACATTGCTAGCTATCAGCTATCTCATCCTTTTCGGAAATGTCACGGCTTAAACTGGACCTCATTCCATTTTCCATTTTGTTCCAACATGACCCTTTATTTTCAGTTAAAAACAAGTACGGTCCATGATTAAATGTGCCGTGATAACACGTCCCACAAAATATTGCGCTCATTTCCTTCCATGCTGAAGAAAATGACGATTTAATGACTATTCTGGAATGGAACAGTGAATCATAAGTGGACCCAAATGGTGGGACAAAATCACTGCAGAATGGGAGCTTGCAATGTTGTAGAAAAATACAAATTAAAATTTTTCCAACAGAATTTTTCCCTTCAATTTTCTTCGAAATGGCTCGCAATTTTGTAAAATTTTTACACACATTCATATTTTAATTAAAGTGTAAGTACCATTGAAATTACACGTCCTTTTCATTGTCGGCACCCATATTTTTTTTTGTGAGGTGTTCCGTAGTTTCTTACCTTCTTATGTAGATTATGTAGTAAAACAATGAAATTGCCTTTTATAGAACTTCTATAACTAACACTACATTAAAACATGTAAACATTTAACATGTACTCGACGAAAAACTAAAAAAAAAGCTTACATATTTAGTCAGAGACCACCCAAAACATACACGTTGCAAATATTCTCGTCGCATAATAAATAATGGAATGTCGCTCCCGGGAACATCTCGGGAACTTTTCGAAAGGATGCGATAACACTGACGTTAATGTCACAAACTCGAATTGTATGTGGAGGGGAAAACGAAATGATATGATGCGAACCACAAACATGAGCTTCATTTACTTAAAACGATGAGAAAAGTGATCGTTAGTAAGACAAATGCATTTTTTATTGAATAACTTTTACCTATATTTACTTGCGTACTAGCTGGCCTTGTAAACATCATTACGTCTCAGTACCTATTTGTGTAATGTAAACATTCGTGAATTTTGCAATAGTAAGTCATTGGCGCAATAGAAAATCCAACAAACAATAGTTCATGCGAATGTTAGTCTGTTTTAATTTTACCACGATATTTACAGACACTTTTTTTGAGGGCGGAAATCATACAATGATTTCTTCCACCTTAAGTGAGGCGAGAAGGAGTGTCAGACTATTGCTGACTAAAAACCACCTCGATCCTACTCCTGCTTTTCGAGCCGAAGCCCCGGTAAACCCGCTATGTAGTCTGCAGCTCCGGAATATGTAACTCCTAGGAATAGGTACATCTTTAAATAGAAGCCATAAATCATTCCGAAACCTTTTTAACAATTTAAATATTTTTAGAAGAACACCTTAATGGTTGGCAAATGTCTTTAAAATGGAGATGTATGTCTTGAGCTGCAGTAAGGTGAATACGAACGATCGTGCTAGTATGTGAGCGAACAGGTATTGTCTATAGTGAAGTGGTTGTTGTCTGGGGTATGTCTCATAGAAATACCTGCATTTACTTCATTTAGAACGAAGACGAAAGAAACGTTGAATTAAAATTAAATGATGCATACATAGTAATTTCGTAAGCATCTGCATTTGAAAGTAAAACTATGACTTAGAAAGAACTTGCTTTTTTCAAACAAAGCAAGTCCTTTCAGCATACGTAGATAATGTACCAATAAATTCTGATTACCGAAATTCCTTTGTGATAAAATTGTAACCAAGAATTCGCAAACAGAAATTCAATTCAGTCTGATGGTACCGAAATGATTCAATTTCGCGTGAACACAAGCATTGTGTGTCTTTAACTCAAGTTGCAACTTAACAAAAGAGCTATAAATGGTAACAGTGAAATATTTTGTGAAGTCTCACTTGAAATTTGTGAAATTTTAATCAATTACTCGTGTCGAATAGCCATTCAGAATATTCCACCAGGTTCAAACGGTGTGAATTCAAAAGTTCTGCGTACCGAAGTTAATTGGAATTCGTGCGAGAAAATATCCGCCCCACGCTGCCTGTTGTATTACTCGCTAATTTGATTTGAAATACCTATACATTTTTTAAATCTAGATTGTTTGATGCCTTGATTGATTTCGTTATTAATTTTGCTGTTACGTTTTAATTTCATGTTGTTTAAAGATTTATGTTTTACTGTTTCGTTCATATACCTACCTATTTCATGTTTCAAGGAGTTACATTATATGCCATGAGGAACTGTCTACCTTGATGATTTACATCATCCTCATCAGCCGATAGACTAGTGGATGCAGGTGGTAACTTGTCATTCTACATGGAAGACTAAGGGGGAGCCCTTTGTTCAGCAGTGATTTACATCAATAAACCTAAATCTCGTCCTTTAAAGTAACACACGATTACCTGATATAGTGATTTTCTCAGTTATTCTTATGTCGATTTAATTGGTAGCTACAAGTTTGTGTTGAAGTAAATAGTTCTTACCTATTGTCAAAATATTCGGTTATTAATAAACACGAATGCATAACGTTCGGCATGCTAGGTAAAGACTTTTCATTATATAAAAACCTATCCCTTTAAAGAAAGAGTGCTCAACCGTTTATCGCATTTTGCTTTCATGTTTACCTCTTTGTCTTAAGCATGTCGAACTAAATACTTCTTTCTTTTTCGTGCCCAGCCATACTTTCAATTTATAATTCCAAACTTTCATTTTGAGGCAAAAACTCTGACATTACTAATACATGCCGGTGTCGATTTCCAAGCGATCGCGTTTTGTCCAATTTCATGGTTAAAAATGAGAGTAGCAAACACTTTCCTGTTTTAGATTAAATCGAAACAGTACAAGTTTTTTGTAAATAAGTGTATTTTTTGTGATAAAGAAAACAACACAAGAAATCTCTAATTGAAAGTTTTAATTTTAAAATTATTTTACTTATGGTACAAGCCGGTAAACGACCAGACGGATCACCTGATAGCAAGCAATCGCCGCCGCCCATGAACACATAAAACACCAGTGACGTTACAAGTGCATTGCCGGTCTTTTGGCGGTTAGAAAGAGGGTTGTTGGGAAACCGAGGATTGGGAAAGGGTGTAATTGGGCCTCCGGTAACCTCACTCACACAAAGAAATACTTCTTAATTTACCATGGTTGGTAGGGGTGCTACCATTCTGCATTTATGTAAGAAAACCATCTCTTCTTGTACAACCAAGGAACATTTTTGTCCCAGTCATTTAGGAGTAAAACCATACCTTTGAAATAAACTAGTGAAAGTCAGTACTTTCGCATTTAAAACATAACCTACTTTAAGACAGTAACATTCATCATCAGGAACTAAGAATTCCACTTACAGAAGTCAGTGGGTTATATTACACGAACCATTATCGGGCCAAGTTCGACCCAAAACTCAAAATCTATTTTATCTACGCATATGAAATTTCTAGTATCTGTCACTACTTACTTATCTTAAATACAAAATTTCATTAATGTACCTATTGTAGGTCTTGAGATATTGACGTCAGATAAATCGCTATTTTTACTATACACTCACTGACTGACTCACTCACTCACTCATCAAAAACCTAGACCACTTCCAATGGTCGTATTGACTTGAAATTTGGCATGGAGGTAGGTCTTTAGGTCAAGGTAAAGGAAAAAATCTGAAAATGGCCAAGTGTGAGTCGGTTTTAAAAATAATGAAGGTAAATTCATAGAAGGAACTAAAACAAAAAATTTATCTGATACTTCCAATGGTCGTACCGACCTAAAATTCGTTACGAGGTTTGTATTTAGTCAAAGTAAAGTAAAATAAGAAAATAAACACAAAAATATGAAATACCCAAAACATTAAAGGCTGCCAAGTTCGATAAGCTGCCGTGTAATCTTAGACTAGTAAATTGTTCTAGTTATTGTTATAATAATTTATTAACTAAACGTTTGTATTACGTAGTAAAACGATGTTAGTGTGCTATTTATTACAAAGGAGTTATTAACAGTAAGGTACTTATAGTATTAATAGTAACGTATTTCTGACTTTACTTGACTTTACAGCAGACAAATAATAGCAGATGTTTGATAGGGGAGTATAAAAGAAAAAGATATATTGCGTTCCTAACTCAATGCCGGCAACGCACTTGTAACGCCATTGGTGTTTCGGGTGTCTATGGGCGCCGGCGATTGCTTACCATCAGATGATACGTCTGGTCGTTTACCGACCCTATGTAACTCGGGATAAGGACAGAAAGAAAATTAATAGTAATAATGCTACTAAGCTGTCTTTTCTAAAATCCTTCATAATCAAACTATTTTAAATCAATATTTAATCTCAATTGGCTTAGCAGTTTAGCCATAAAACCATAACTGACTTACACACATATCCTATAATAATAAAGTATTAATATAGAAGTACATAATTATATTAATAGTCTGTAGTATCTGTGACTCGTACATAAATTAGCTATTATACTGGATGCCCTAGTCTAATCTAGTCCTAGGTCATTGGTCAATACAGTATTGTGTTACTTAGGTGTATCAAATTCACTTATTAATTCACTTAGGTATTATTAAATTAATTCTGACTCATTGCAAATACTAAGAATATTATTAGGACTTGAGACGGGATATTTACCATGTTTATTTATTTCGATGAGTTTCCGATATTTCGGCACCATGAGTTTATCCGTGATCATGACGCGTATAGTGTTAGTGACCATGTCAGTTTAAAATCTTAAAAATATAAAGATGTTTGGGATAAAAAAAATCACAAATTTTTCGCAAAATCGAACTAGAGATTATTATATTACAGATCGCACTTACCTATATTGGGTAAAGAATCGATGATTACGCAATTATTTGTTAATCAATTAACTTCTATACATTTTCTAATTAGGTGCGCTACTAAGGTGGTCATTTAAATAAATAAAAACAGTGAAGTAAATTGATTTGTTTCATTTATTTAGAGCGAAAAGTTTTTTTAGAGGACCTAAATGTTTGTTTACCGAATAAGTTTTTGTAAACTTCAATTTAGATGTAGTGGAAACTAATGGCCTTGAATTTTTTCTAGTAAAAACAGCTTCATTCAAATCATTTTTGCAATTACCTACATACGTATCCAAGGTAGACTTAAAAAATTGACTCACCACATCAGGACATGCATTCACACCGGTATAAAAAAAAATGGGACACCGTCCATTGTAAGAATACAATAAAATATATAAAAAATCAATCGATTATAAGCCTTAACGTGACGTCATAATAGCGAAATTTTAATGAGACCCCGTTATGAATGACGCAGCCAGCTGTGGATTGTAGAATGACTCATTCCGTCCCGCTTGCTCAAGTAACTTAAGTATTGTGTATATTGTATTTTGACCCTTAACTCTAAGCAGGACGGTTACATTTGGATTGGCTTATACAAGAATTAATGTGTACAACTTTATTGACAATGCGTGCGCGAGCGCATTGTGCTGTACCGTCGTTATGTCAGTGTGACATATACCGCCGCGGACGACGCACGCGTGTGCAGAAAAATATAAAATAAATTGGCGCGAACATAATATTTAACGAACAAAATTTTATCGTGAATGTGGAAGTGAAAGTTATTTTTATTATCAAACATTGTGATGACAGAAACGTTAAAATACGTTTTGAGGATTATTTTTGTGACATTATTTTATTATACCTTGTTAAGCGTGTTCAAAGAAATCAAGCGATATTGGCCCGGAATTGATTCGACAAACACAAATTGACATTGGATTTCTGGTTTATTTTAGTTTGCTGATAATCGGTGAGTACTACCCACATAAGACAAATATAGTAAATCTCAGATAAATTATCACAAGAAGTACGAAATGCTTATAGTATCTATTTAATTAGAACTGTTGGCAACGGAATATGTTTTTGAAATAATTCACGATTTTATATCAAAATAGCCCATAGGTACATTTAATCTAATATTAACTACTATTAAATAAAAATCTTAGAACATAATATTCTTTGAACCGTGTAAAAACATTTTACATAATGTGTTAGCACAAAACACAATGAAACTAGTCGAGTTCCTCGTAAAATAATTACATGAGTAAGCCGAAATACATAATAATTAAAACACAATAATTTGCAAGAAACTAGTAATAATGTTTATTCATTCCAATAATACTTAGGTACTTGAAGAAAAAATAATAAATACCAATACTTTCTTGCACTCATAACACTGCAACATCCTAGTACGTAACACATACCAAACGTTCATACATATAATAGTTGATCGAAGGTGCAAACCATTTGATCCCTCTAGTTTACCCATTGACTACAAATTTCAAATCATTCACCAAGTCAATAATACGGACAAATTTATATTTGATGCCGTAAAAGCAATACAAAGAGAGGAATAGAAGGAGAGTAGAGAAGACCTTTGTCCAGCATTGGGTCGACCAAGGCTGAAAACAAACAAACATAGAGATGCTTTAAAAATGTACATCTATACACTTACGGATAACAAGATGCATGAAGATGTGTAGAAACAAAATCTAGAAAGAAAGAAAGAAAACCAACATGCAGCAGAAAATGAAGAAATCGAGTTTATATTTCTCAAAATGGAGATTAAACGATATAACTTTTTAAACTGACATGATCACTAACACTAACATTAGAAAAGACGGGATATTTACCATGTTGCCAACAGTGCCGAAATATCGGAAACTCATAGTCATAATGTTAGTGGTTAAGTTCTAATGTTAGTGGAGATTTACCAACTATTTCATATGTAAAAGACAAAGAAAGAAGTTCCACAGTACCTATAAAGAAGACAGATGTTAATGTGAAACACATCAGTAATACGAACAATTCTAATAATATCACTTGAGGATATCCTTCGGAAGATAAAACAAACATCTTCGGTCGGACATCCGCCGTCACATGGACGATGGACGGTGTTTACGTTACGCCAGTCGTGCCTAATTTGGATGCTGGTTGCCTTGCTTACAATGACATTCTGACTTACGGCTACTTGTAATTACTTATCCATAGAATAGGG
Organism: Spodoptera frugiperda; assembly: GCF_023101765.2. Classification (NCBI taxonomy): domain Eukaryota; kingdom Metazoa; phylum Arthropoda; class Insecta; order Lepidoptera; family Noctuidae; genus Spodoptera; species Spodoptera frugiperda. The sequence goes on along the minus strand of NC_064217.1, from coordinate 4,324,512 downwards.
ATGATGATGGAGTATGAAAATTAAACGTGAAGTCCGAAATGAAAAATGTAATGAATCTGTCAGTTTAAGTAATGAAAATGTAGTAGACACGTATGTTTTCATTTTGTCATATAAGATAACAATGCTTAGATAAAACGAATCAAAGTTGGGAGCAAATACCTACGTCATTTCTAGGTATAAAACGTACCTGCCTAGAAGTGACGTCACGCGATATTTTAAATCAATGAATCTTTAAAAGTATTGGTTTCCGTCAGAAAATAAAAAATATGTGTGAAAATAAAAAATATGTATGAAATTTTAAAATAATCTTCAAGACGGACATTAAAATAATAATTAGTCATCTGCCCTATTGGGTTTAGATACAAATTTTGACATAAGCTCCATACATGATGCAAAGTTCAAAGATTATTACACAAACAGGAAAGAAATTGGTTTAAAAGATCTGAATACGAAAAAGGTCAGCCTAAGCTTATTGAATGTAACGTAGGTAAAGCCACTGACAGAAGAAATATGTTTTGTAGCTTATACAAAATGGAGCTAGATTTGCATCGTGCTTCACATCAACAACCTATAAGTGACCACCGGTGACAAAATGCCTCTTCTAGCACGGAGAAGGTTTGAGCACTAATCACCACGCTTGCTCAATACGGGTGATGATAAACCCAAGTTTCTTTACGATGTTGTCCTTTACCGTTTGTCAGTGGTGTCTATATAATCTTAGAAAGTACGTATGACTCCAAAAAGACACATTGGTACTTGCCGTACGTAGGTTACGAATCGGCGATCCCATACAGGAGAAAATGCGCGTTTTAGACCCTAGGCTACAACAACTCGCATCGTGCTTATCAATCCTTAAATTTGGTGTTTCATTCATATAAAATGAAATATTTGGCAGCCTTACTGTATCTTATTTAGGGTAATGAACTATCCGTGCTATCTTTTATTTAGGTATCTCTTGTGCCTGTGCCAGCTACTTTATCTTTATCACTAACTTTCAACGACTAATTTCATTCATGTCTGACACTGTTTTATAGTAGAACTTGAACAACTTATTCTTAAACATCTAATTAATTTAGTCTCACTCTCTACAACACTGTCTGTAAGCATACTGTACGTTATATCTTCATGCAATGTCACGCCTTTTACCCCCGAAGGGGTAGGCAGAGGTGCACATTACAGTACTTAATGCACTTTTCACCATTTGTGTTATAAGTCCCTTGTAATAGGGTGTGAACCTATACCATATACTGGGCACAAATTTACGTTATACATATATCTTGTCAAATTTAATATAAAACCAATTAGCCTTATCTTTGGCTCCCAAATTGTTATTGATACGATTTTATATTTGTTTTGACACAAATGTACAATTTTGGTTTAACCTTGTACCACTTCGGCATTCATTTGTCTGGGTCGATATCGTCAGATTTGTCACAAGTTTACTTACGCGCTTTCATTATGTACAATGGTATACTAACAAGCAATATTGTGTAGGTTATTTTAAGTCGAGTATTATTCATTGAATAAATACCGCAAAAGTTTATTTTTAACTTCGATTAGACGATGTCTACGCTACTAAATGTATGTTAGCCGTAAATTACCTATACCTACCGAGTGTGATACGTTTGTGTGTATACAAGTAGTTCTAAAAGTATCTGCCACGGCTTTAATGGGAGGTAGTGTTGTGTTTGAAGATCATAAAATTAAATAATACAAATTATTAGTTATGAGTTTTTTTTTTATACAAAAAATCTACGTACCTATGGGTTTGTTATGATAAAAGTCTTTCACTGTCTCTGTCGCATTGTGCGTATTTGTGAACCACTTTACACAGAGTAGAGTCAATATTTATTTAACTTCTTTTATATTCTAAAATTGAATCAACTAGTCCGGGGTACGAAATTTCCTCACTAGTTCACTCTTAATATCTTCAAACACAACACTACCACCCATTAAAGCCGTGGCATATAATTTAAGAACACCTTACACGTATCTACCTACGGAGAACAACAGGAAGTTTGAGAGAGTAATATTTAGTCATAAGCAATGAATAAATTTAGGGTGTTAACATTAATAATTTCTTAGGACGCGACGCCTATGTTCAAAGATGACGGCGTCCAACAATTTCCTTGAAAATGAAACGCGTCCCTTCAAAATAGCTCTTTAATGTTCACGGTGGTCTGCGGAACTCATAAAAATACGTATCCAATTATCTACATAATTTAATATTTTTGAAAGCTATAAAATCCCTGTGATTAAATGTTTTGAAATTGTTGTTGGTGAATTCGAGCCAATTCGTGTGCCAATATATTATAGCGTAGACAATATGTCTAGAGACGGCGAGTATAATTATTGAAGTGTCCCAAATAAATGATGTCACCATCCTAAACAGTTGTTTTATCAATTTGAATTGCGTGTTTCGACTAAATATTCGATTAAACTAAATCAACGTATGCTGTAGTGGAAAACACATAAATAATGGTGGAATAATATTGTTGACTTCATCTACGTCTGATATACCTATGGCAAATTTTAGTGTAGGATTTTCCTACAAAAAAATTTTGTACGCAATAGCATACCATAGGCTTTTAATCATTCCTTTTATACATATAAAAAGGTATGAATAAAGATGTCATATGGAATATTGTCCCATACCTGTACTGTACTGTACTGTACTGTACTTACAAATAAGGAATAAACAAAACACAAACCCTTTTAATTTAATCATACCTATTTGTAATTAAAAGGGTATAATATATACAGGGTAATCCCAATATTCTCAATCACCACAAAAAGGTGTTGGTAAAAAACGTCACAGAAGTTTATCTGCATTCCCTATGTGTTATTCCAGACCATAATCTACCCCTGTTCCAAATTTCGTCTCGATCCCTTCAGCCGTTTTGACGTGAAGGAGTAACAAACAAACATACTAACTTTAAACATATTAGTTTGACTAGTCTCTTCATAATATATTTTTTTCTACCATAGTTTCTACTATTGTTTCTACAAATTAAACAGCTGTATATATGAATAGTCAGGTATTTATTTACCTAAGTACCTATGTATGTAGGTCGACTATTATATTCAAGACTTGGCCTATTTTAAGTATTGTATTTCTTTTTGTCTTTGAATAATTATTACGGAATTTTCATTTTGAAATGTGTTATCTATTATAACAGTATGTTTATATGTTTATATTTGGGTTATTATTATGCGTCTGAGCTGTGTAATTCACTACATTAAAATAAATGTTCATTCATTTTTTATATTTATTAAATAAATTAGGTAATATTTCGTCCGGAGCTGCGGACTAAGTACCTAGCGGGTTACCAGGCCTTTGGTTTGAAAAGCAGGAGTAGAAATGGGGTGGTTTTTAGTCAGTAAGAGTGACACTCGCTCTCGCCTCGTGTCGCCAAAGCAGGAAAATACATTGGATTATATCCCTCTCAAAAAAAATATTTCGTATGCAAAGACTGTATACGAATGATTAATAAAATAAAAATGTAAAACAGATACGTCATAATTATATAGTTTCGGATAAATACGAATAATTAATAAAACTTCAAAAACGAAAATCTCACCAGAGCAACATAAACTTCAAACTGTTTTCACATAAAAATGTTACAATTTTCGAAGAACAGCTCAACATTTAATTACAATTTTAATTAATGTACATTTCGTATCTACCAACTAATTACAAGAATGTATTTATTCAGTATTCTGAACAACACAACGTTTATAGTTGCCGGGCAAATATCCAATACAAGTACTATCGAAACTATTAACTAATTTCACTTTAACTTGTATTCAGAATTGCGACAATTGTTAGAGCATTTACAGACTGATTTTCTTATTACGGACGGTTTTAGTGAGCTTAATAACTATGAGCACAGAGCGTATATAAAGATATTTTTGCTATACATATACATAAAATTGTGTAGGCTAAATAAAGTACTCATAGATCCTTTAATACTTATTTACATTATGCAATTGCACTTAATAGATGCAATATGCAATTGCATTGGTACTCTAGCATGAATAAAAATAAAATTACAACCTTCTCATTGCAAATTTTACAGCAACGGAACTCTTATAATTGCAATCCTATTTATATCCATAATTCACTGCATGGTGCAGTCACATATCAATACCACAACAATAACAATGTGTCGCAGCCATTAAAATTATAAATTCATCGCAGCGTCACCGCATGTCGTATGAAAGAGCATTACACTTGGATATTGCACGTGGCGCGTGCAAAGTGATCAAATGGGCCCCACTTCGTTCTAATGAGAGTGTTAAATAATCCCAAGTGTACACTGACCAGGATAATAGCTTAGAAACAATGCAGAAACTAGTATTCTAGTGTAATTGGGAACGGTCTTTATTTTAGCGTTTAATATTTGCACATGAGCACCTCCAATTTTCCACTGTTACATTCTATAATTTGCATATGAGCTGCTATAATGGTCTCCATTTGTCTAACACTTTATTTGTCTGTGATAATTGCCCCAGAGTGCAATTTTAACTATTGTTGAACATAACGTTTAAATGCACGTATAATTTTATTTAGATCTCCTGTTAGTTAGTTTTTACTTTAAGGACTGAAACAAGACTCATCTGGGTTTTAAAAACTTTAGTATATAAAGTTCAATTTTGTCTATTAACGTAGTAAAGTTGACGTCCTGCATAAGTACCTATTAAATATATACACAAGTGTTCTTTCACCCTTTGTGCCAAAATTGTCAGTCGCTTGTATTAAATGTAGCTCGTGTAGTCAGTGCCTTATTGATCATACCCTTTACTCTACTGTAACAGCTGCACTTATTCTCACGCTTAAGCTTATTGAATGTAAAAAGATTTTTAAGAATATCATTGGACTCTACTTTATCCCAAAAATATCGTAAAAACACCTAATTCTACAATGCCTTTTTTATTTCATCAAAAGGACAGACGTACTTAAAAGATTACATTATGTATTATTTCATTAACATTCTGTCTTGTGTGTGTGAATATAATGACATACATTTTCATGTATAAAAGGCCCAGTGATACTGTTGAAGATAAATGATTATGACAATTTTTAAGTGTGGGAGAGCCATGCTTCGGTAGGAATGGGCTGGCTCGACCAGAGTGATACTACGGCTTCACTGAAAACCCGTCGTGAAAACAAGCTTGCGTTGTGTTCCGTTGTGTGAGTGAGGTTACCGGAGGCCCAATTACCCAACAACCCTTAAATTCCTAATCCTCAAAAGGCCAGCAACGCATTTGGAATGCTTCTGGTGTTCCAGGCGTCCATCGGCGGCGGCGATATATCGTAAAAAATACTACTATTTACCATTTTGGGTACCAAGCTATTTGCCACGTGGACTTTGAGTGATCAATATATTCCAAAAATAAACACGACAAAACCAAATAGAGACAGTTTCCGCGGCATAATAAACAAATACACATTATTTATAATTTAGTGGTCGTATTTTTTACGTGAACCGATTCGAATATGAAGAAAATATAACGTCAGGAAGGAATAAATTTCGGCCCGGTTATAAATCAGGAAAAGGGAAATAGGAATGATATTTGGATCATGACGGATGTGTGTATTTGAAATTTTTCGTCCATAGTTCCGAAAACCCTTTCGGATTTAATGCCGTTTGAAAATTGTTACTGATTCGTCCATTTTTAGTCGCATTTAAAGGTCCTTGTAATGTTGTTAAATTAAATTGAAAATTACTAAAAGCTTTTACTACTGAGTCATAAGTTATTCATTTTACCATAAAAGACAATTTACTACTAAAACGACTACACACATAAAACCCGTATGTCATTCCTAACTTAGCATTTTCTAACTTGAAGAATGATTAACTTAGCACAAAGTTATTTCTACCTTAGCACAACAATACTCGAATTCTGTCATAGAAACCACAAGAAAAATCCTCATACAATTATTAAAAACAAGAAAGCCGATTGGTCAACAATGTTTTTCCTTCACTAAAAACCTTTATATTTAATTTTCTGCAGTGTTTTTTCTTCTATGAGCGTAGCCCGCATCATTAATAAGTCCACCATAATTAATGGTGCGATAGCCATCAACTGCTACGTCAAGCGTTGATAACGGACGCTTAATAACATTACGTACTTTATTATCACGAGGAAATTTGGACATAGCCTAGGGATATTTCCTTTAAAAGAGAACTAGTGGTAGGTTCATTATTTATAGGGAAAAACCAAAATGATTTAGTATTAATGGACCGCTGTCTCCTAGTGGTATACGGCCAACGATAGAGCACGCCTGCTCATAAGCATTAAGCCACGGTAAAGCCTTCAAAAGGCGTCTAGCTTTTCGGGGATAAAAGACTAAGGAGTGTGGGATTTTTTTCCTCACTAAAACCACCCCAGTGGCCACCTGCTGCACCTCTAAGGGCCACCGAGTCCTCTTAGTAGACTTGCTCCGGAGACCCACGGTACAACGGATTCACCTACCTACACTTCACTCCATAGAATTCCACTCCTTAATGGTTAATAATAAAACATGAAAGGAAATGCTTTCGAATTTAAAGTATATAAAAAATATGATAACTAATACATATAGCACAAACCAGCAACATAACGCTTTATTAAATATGAAATGTGTCCATTAGTCCGTTCCTTCAGGCCACCCATATTAACAAGTAGCTAAAAATATCAACCTGCAGCGAAGAAATTCTATTTAAGGCGAAGTTATCAATTGCATAAATAATATTTCAATTGCATAAATAATATTTCAATTGAATAAATAATATTCAATTAATTTAGCGTTCAATTGTAAGCAACAATGCACATAGCTCACTCAAGGTCAAGACCTTATGTCTTAGATTGTGTGACTAATTACGACAAATGGTTCTTATTTACTTTACTTATGTATCTGGTAAATGATAAATGTTTAATTTGACATCTGGGGTTATCTCGCCTATTGTTTATTATTATTGGGATGTTTAAAGGGCTATATTATTGCCTTGATATGTCTCTAGTGTAGTTTTTAAGGAAAACAATTAACTTTAGTTTTTTTTTTGTATATATTTTTTTATAAACACCAATCACTAATTCCTATAATTCGTTATAAGTGACAAACACTGACTCAAAATAACATAATTATAAGTTTTTCATTGACACGAAATCTTAGTAATTATTCTATTAGTCATCACATTCAAAACCTAACATCTTGTATTTCTTCTAAATACAACTCAATAGAAATTAATAAATCTCCATAAATATTTAAAATGAGTAACAAACTTCCACTTAAGCCGCACCACTATCTATAAATAAATTATGATGTTGAATAGAATCTCAACAGAATATTGAATAACTGAGACACGGTAGATGATTCATCGTAATGTTTATTCATAGTAGTCAATTAAACTCAGATAACTTCAAACCGGTTAATATTTGACTCACTTTTGACCGCAAAATGCAATTGTTCATGCTTAAAAGTTCCGAGACAGACCAAATAAATATGCTTGTATAAACTGATCTCTTATTGCAAGAGTAGCTTGCATGATTGGAGGTCAAATTATACTGGTTTGTTTTTCTGTACTTAAAATGTTACGTATTGGATACTTAAACAAAAATAATGTTTTAAAAGGTAATGTTCAATTATGTTTTATTAAGAATGATATTTTATTTAACGGGCAGATACTATACGTTGAAACTATAATTATAAACAACAATAAATCAAATGAAAACTGTGAAAGAAAGAAACTAAAATAAATCTTCAGAATTAACTACACGCGAAGAGAAAGCAAAGGCAATTGTCAAGCATGAGGATTCTGGTTTCATTTTATGATAAAAACGAAAGCTTTCAATCGAAAAGTAATCATACTGTAGTGAAAATTAGGTCACTTTTCATTTTAAGGCAAAAAAGGCTAGAAGTTTTGGGCATATTAAAAAAGGCTCTTCAATATTCGACCTTAAAACAAAAAGATCAAGTTAAAAATCAATTTCAAATTTTGCACAGATGCACAACAACAATACCACGATAAGGCATTGCTTAAATAAAAACAGGAATTTAAGGTAAGCGTCCACAGGCCCGCATCGTACGCATCGCACGCAACGGATTTTAGTTTATCTTGTATAGAAACTCATACAACTGCGTCCACTGATCCGCATCGTACGGACCGCTTCATCGGCAATGCCTACATGTGATGCGTACCGATGACGTTATACGGAATGCGTGCGATGCGTACGATGCGGATGTGTGGACGCTTACCTTTAAACATTTGTGTGAGAATTATGAACAAGTATCTTTAAAAGGAACCGACGGACCATGCAACGTCAGGTGTTTAAGCAATGACTAATACAAATACTGTAAACTACATTGGATAATGCAGCCTCTGTCCATTTTACTAAGAAACACTACGTTTATCCGTGTCCACGAATTGGGTGAAACACTTCTGACGTCATATGTACACACAAGTTTTCATCAAACTGCAAAACCAGTGTAAGCTGACCTTTGAATGAGAGGAAAGATTATACAAGGCGAGATCATGATAAATTGGTTTCGTATAGCTCCATGTGCATATGCGAGACTTGTAGACGTTACAACTTGTAACATAACAACATGAGACCCGACGTAGTTTCATGTGACGCAACTGACGATGATGTTGCCGATGGAAGAAGGAGGTTCCTACTTAAGTAGAGGTGGTAATACTATATTCGGTTAGATCATTTGAATTGAATTAACGTTTTTAAAAAACATGCAGAAGATTAATAATTACTTATAAGTTATTTTACGTAATGAAATTCATGTCTTAAAACATTATTGGCTTTAAGAACACAATTTACTTCAAAACAGGTATTAAAACTACATTTTACCTCCCATTGTACGAATAACCACCAGTTATTTCTACACACGTGCAAAATGTAAAGTCATTCCTTACTACCTCAGCATAGAGTTCAATTTCCCGTAACATAAGAATAAGTTGGTATTTCATATAGTGGTTAATGTAAGTACTGATAACGTAAACACTGCCTCTGTGTGATATCAAAACAGTCATTCGTTTATTGCACCTTTACTTACTGATGTCCACATAGTTTCACATCAAGCTATACATAACCAGTATAAACTGACCGTCGAATGTGCGGAAATGTCATAGAAAGCGAGACCAGGTTAAACTGGTTTTTTATAGACGTGTAGCCATGTGTAGATATAGGAAGGTAGAATTCCAAACGAATCAAAGAATGCATGCAGTTATACATTATACAATTACTTACCTACTTAGGTACAATAAATCGCTTGTCACGGAGAAGTAACAAGCCGTTAATGGAGATTTTCATGATATTCTACTATTTTTGAGGGAGGAAAATCATCCAATGACTTCTCCCGCCTTGGGTGAAGCGAGTGGAAGTGTCATACTCTTACTGTCTAAAAACCACCCCGTTCTTACTCCTGCTTTTCGAGCCGGAGCCGGCAGCTCGGCAGTCCGCAGATTATAATAACCTACGTCTGGGTTTTTGTAAACCTAATATTCATCTATGTACAATAATAATTTATCAAACAAAACGAGTCAAAATTCTATTGAAACTGCTAACTTTTATAATTTAAATAACAGACAGCTAAATGACGTTAGACTAATTAGATTAACAGGTACAAATAAACAAACATGGAATATTATTGACGTAGACTGCACGGCTGCCGCGCAACGTGTAGCGGATTTGATGGCCGTACGGAGCAACTCTTTGTGTGATCCACAAATTGATGTTTTTTCGGGTCTGGGTGTCATTTACACATGAACTTGTATGTTTCTAAACGCATCCACGACGCAGGACCAAATCCTAGCGTAGGACAAAGTTTTATTACAAAAAGAAAAATATCTGTGAAAGAATAAAGAAATACCTACTTCGAATAAGTAAACTTAAACCGTTAGTTCTTCGTGTGTGGTTTACAAGACACATGACAGTCTGTATACAATATACTTCATTCAATTATGCACAACGTCGCCATTTTCCACGAGTGTGAGTCAATTGTAAGGCATTGTTTTAAATAAAGATATTTCATTTGCATAACTTAGTCGTGGCCAGTTCGCAATCATACTCCGTTCCAGTACATTACTTGTAATTCCATTTTTTCATTGATTACGTCTGATTGTTTCGTAATGACTATTACATTATTTATTACATTGAAATGTTTAACATTGATTGATTGTATTGTTGCTGAGTGATCGCAACAATCACCAACTCCATTCCTAGATCAAGAAAACTACGTGTTACGAGATTCAATTCTCAGCAATAGACCGGAGCTAGGAACTAAGGAATTATACCCAGACTACAGCGAAATAGCAGTGATTGGGAGCCAATAGAAATGCTCTTTATCATAAGCCTATAAGGTGCAAAATCTGTTTTCTCATGAAGAAAGAAGGCTGGAGCATCCGTCACCAACATTGCTCAAGGTGGATTGGAGATTTCAAACTTATAATTTCTAGTTATAAGTCCAGGTTTCATCACAATGTTTTCCGGTGTTCACCTTATGTCAGCGGTGTCTAAATCTTACTGTAAGAATATATATAATAATGTAGGTACATCTATACATTCAGGAAATAAGAAACGTATTGTTCAATGATAGGGTTCATTATTTATCACGCAAATTAAACCGCGTTCTTTATTACACTGTATAGTCATAATCATAATGATAACAGATAGCCTATAACCTTCCTCAATAATGATTATCAAATTATAATAACCGTTTTTTTTAAACACAACTGTCATAAGATATACAAGAAGCGCTCCAAATTTTTTCTTTACGTACATAATTAATTAACATACTAATAATATGTTAATTTTGTCTTTGTCTTTTTGTCTTTTTTAAAAACGTTGCCCCACATTAGGATTTTCTCCTGTGTCGTGGGTGCGTTTACAAACATACAAGTTCACATGCACATGACACCCAGACCCGAAACAACAATTTGTGGATCACACAAAGAGTTGCTCCGTGCGGAAATCGAACCCGCTACCCGTTGCGCTGCAGCCAGTTGCCTAGCCACCGTACCAACCGTGCAGTCAAATTCACTATTGCATTAGGTGTTCCTAGTTATATTTTTAGAATAATAAATAAATAAAATCAATAATTCTAGGTTCTAATGTAGGTTCAGATTTAAAATGTAGGTCTATTTTGAACAAAGAATTACCTATCGAAGGCTTTTGTTTTAATGACAATGGAAGTGAAAACCAATAGGTAAGTTGTTAGTAGGTAACTTTTATACATATTTATAGTATGTTAATACTGGTAATGAGGATGCGGTTTAAAAACCTGACAAGGACTAAGTCACCTTTATCCATAAATGGCATTCATAAACTTTTGATGATATTTTATTTTTAACGAAACAATGTAACCAAGTATTGTATTGTAAACCTGATTGAAAAAGAGTAACTTTGGAGTTTCTTGCTCGTTTTTCTCCATAGGAATTTACACTTTGGAACGAGCTAAATTTTATCGCGATTTCATAGTATTTTTCAGACTTAGCAGGAGGTTAGGTAATAACCTAAGTCACCATAAAAAACAATGGAGGCGGTAAAGAAAACAGAAGGCAGTTCTATTTAAAAAAATCCTAAATAGGTACCAGAAAATCATTAATAACTAATATTAAATTCATACGTAATATATGTATATTATAATATTCCCATCACACGTCGGCCCTTTCGAAGAAATATAAGTATAGATTCATTTTATTTATTCCAATGAATTAATTTACAATATTAATGAATATAATTAACTTGTGGTTAAACCAAAATCATATCATTTTGATTCAGGAAAACATAATTGCAATCGAAACATTACCTATACATTTATATGTATTGATTCATTTAATTTCGTTTACCACCGATGACGTCATAGTTCATTATAATTCTCAAAGCTTTCCCCATTCGGTTTAGGCATGGATTTCCTCACCCATTACTCATACTTTGTCCGCTATAAACAGGTCTACGACCTGACTAAAATATTTTGTCCTAATTTATAATAATTATCAAGTATTTTGTCTACGACTTCCAGGATATCTCCTTTTTAGCTTAAGTCTTCTATGAACTGATAATAAGGTTCTTATTTAGTCATCTTTCAGTATTTAGATTGACTGTACTTAAAGGCTGAAGTAGTAGTCTGTAGCCCAGAAATTCTGATGAAAAATTATAATTACGACATATTTATTACATACTATCTGACCTGGCAAACTTCGTACCGCCACGAACATTTTAATCTCACATTTTAAACCTTCCCTGCGTTTTCCACGAGTCAAATTCGAGTCACCATCATCAGTTACCGAAATCAGTGTCAAAATATGTCCAATGCTAAACAACACATGAGGTTGGACATCCATTATTATGCATACTGAAAATTAACATAAGTAGCTATTATCTAAAAAATCTTTGCAATACATACCCATAACAATACATTAGCTTGACCTGCAAACAGAACGTCCACAGTCGTCGGAAAAAATCCCAGCGGAAAACTTGCATAGAAATGGAAACGGAATTCTCTCCCATCCCGTGGACGAGATACAACGCAATTTCACTAACTGAATCACGTGGACCGGGATGGAAATAACAATGGCCTGATAGACGGAACACCAACCACGTGTAAAACAAAATCCATCACCGCTACGTGTGTATGTAAAATCTGATGTTTTAATATCTAACCTGTCCGTTAGCTCTGAAATGTATGTTCGTTTCGAAAAGAACTTTATAGTTTCTCATTTAAAAGAGACAATATATTTTGTTAATATTCGAACATACATGTATTACAATTTTTGTAGTTCTTTACAAGTCCTATGTAATAAGGCATATGCCTTGTTACTACGGTAGATTAAAATGTTGTTTTCCCATATTAAAAAAAACTAAGATTTAACGTTACGCCTTTTATCCCCAAAGGGGTAGGCAGCGAAGCACATTACGGCACGTATTGCCGCGATATAATGTATACCCACTTTTCACCATTTGTGTTATAAGTTCCATGTAATAATTCCACTTAAGATTCCTTTTTATTTAACTAACTAAAACCTCAATAATCTTTTCCTCGACCAAAGGAGTCATACAAACCTTAATGTCACACTAAAAGGTAAAGACGTGAACAGTATGCAAAGCTTCAATGTCTCCATTCCGTTTTTCTAGGCCAGTCAATTTTCATTGCTATTTTCCTCTTGTATTGCAAGAAGCGATGACACAAGGTATAATGCAAATTTTCCAAACATTTCAATTGGCAATTCAACGTTTTTAAAATGAGTCACTAATTGTTGTGATAGCCGTGATAGGTATGTACGTGATAGGATGAAAGCCTTATACAGACGTTGTTTAGTCACTTTTTTTGAGGGGGAAAATCATCCAATGATTTCTCTCGCCTTGGGCGAGGCGAGAGGGAGTGTCAGACTCTTATTGACTAAAAACCACCGCGTTCCTACTCCTGCTCTTCGAGCCGGAGCCCTGGTAACCCGCTAGGAAGTTCGCAGCTCCTGGTCACGTTGTTTAGTCATACCATCTGTTAGACACAGATGGTATGACGATTCATAAAAAACTTCCTTGAACTATTTGCTACCCGATTTAAACCATCAAAATTAATTCAATGAATTTTGGTCGAAACCAAATCTCTCAATTATAAAGCTGGCCGCTCGAAAACTGGCCAAAACAACCGCTCTTAATGATACTCCATAACATAACCTAACCTAAAAAGCCAGTGTAAAATGCCCGCATCGGTCCTACGTCCCTCGAATGACACCAATTACGTTTAATTGTTGGTTAGCCGTCCATTACAGTCCACAGTCCAACTGACGCTTAACAAGGAATCAAATTGTGTAATCTCATTTGATATAACGTTTTAGGGTCCTGTATATTGAAATAATTGTTACCGCTGATTGGGTTATTAAAGTACGAAAGGGGCATAAAAATGGGTCATTGAACTTAAATTGTACGTGAAATAATTGACTGTGTTGTTGATATAGTATTTGCTAAATAGCTTATTGAGTTCTAAGTTGTTGAATCTATGAATGTGAAATTTGGTATTTTTTATCTTAAAGTCCAGATGTCGGAGTTATTATCTAATTTCTGAGAAGAAAGTACTGTGAAGAACAGTACAGTTTAACCCATGCTTAACAGCAAAACGACAATATATATAAGCAAACAACAACCATATATAGGCAATACAGTAGACATAAAGTCCTATCTGTTATTTATTCCGCTAGATAAAATAGAAGGGAAGATACTTCAATAGTACAAAACTTTTAGTTTTGTTTCCTAATAAAATGTACTAGGAAACAAAATTTAATACTCTATATAGTCTCAAATGAAGAACAACTTCTTTAATAAAGAACATAATATGCTACACAGTAAACACTAAGGAAACTTCATAAACAAATCTATGAAAACATCACTACCACTAGTTTGTACTGATATTTCCAGTCTGTTGGCTGCACTAAAGGTTTCCTGCAATATAACTTTAGCACACAAATTAAACCAACGGACCACTGAACTAATTACTCCATTATATTGCTATTAATAGCTTAAAGAAAGAATTTCTAATGCTTCCTTTCACAACATTTTACAAGAAGGTAAATACTTATAATATTGTTAGAAATGCCCACGCATCAACTTGTAATACTTAGAATACAAAATTAAATTAAATGCAATCAAAGAGGAAATGATTCATTAAAATTAGAAGTACTTATTATTAGACATTTTAAAAATAAAGTTAACTTATTTTTTCCTGGAATCAGATTTCAACAAAATATCTTCAATCTCACAATTAAACCAAGAACCATTCGAAAAATGGAACAAAAAGAAAACTTATGAATATTAATTAGACAGTCCATCACATGAGTTTATTGTGCAGTTTATTGCAACTTGTCTTGTATATATCTCTATTTCATATCAATTCCAGTGCAACACGATCCGATCACTGCGTAGTAACAAAAACTCCGCTACTGTTTGTCCACAAACCGTGACGTGTACATTGCATCGGTTTGATGCACCGGCACAATACGTCGTTCCATTTTATAGAAAACAATAAATCATTGTAATACTGACGGGACCTTTCCTCAAGCTTTCCTTCTTCTTCTTATGGCAAGATTTCGTCATAAGTTTTTTTATACGTAACTAGCAAACCCGGCGAACTCTGTTTCGCCACCTACGTTTTCCCTGCTTTTCTTTTGTTTTTTTTTCCATTTTTCTTTGGTATAAACCACACGGAGTCCGAGACCTTTCCCACGAATGCAAAAACCTAAAAATCGGTTAATGCTTTGTGGAGTTATAGCGTCAAGAAGGAAAAGTCGACTTATTTTTATATATTAGATAGGATGGCGGCCACCATCGCCGCCTGGTGGTGAGCGACGATGAGGCTGACGATGGAGCACGCCTACCTATGAGCAACCTATTCATTCAGAAAAGTGTTATAGTACCGATATGAAACTATTATTGAACCTTTCTTCAGCAAGGATCTCTCTCTCTCTCTCTCTCTCTATCTCTTTCCCAGCCTCACCTTCTGATTAAACCATTAATTCTTACAAAGCCGAATTTAGTTAATTCCAGTAAATATTGGAACCATTTACCCAATGACACAGCCGAAAAACTAATTAATCATTTAGAGTCACTAACCTAGTCTTTCTGCGTATTCAAAATTCAGCAGAAAACAGTGACACTGAACCGGATAAATGTGGAACGTTCCCTTAATACGTTTAAACTAGAATTAATTACGAACTGTGGAGACATGGTAAAGAGGGTACATAATAGTTTTGATACTACTCTGTGACCTCCAAGGACAAGAATTCGAGCCGCCAGCAAATTACCTGAGAACGTTAGCAAATTATAAATGTTGTTAGTCCTATGTTGCCTATTTTGCAACTGTTTTAATAATATGGGACCTATATTACTTTGTTACCGCCAATCCGCCTTGAGTACGCACGGTGATTAATGCTCAAACCTTTGACGTGTGAGAAGAGGCCTTTACTCAGCAGTCAGTACTGTATAGTTTTCAAGAAAATAGTTTAAATATCTCCAATACTTTGAAAATCAAAACATATTTTATTCCAAAAAAACTACGTCATATTTGTGAAATACTCCATCAGTTTTTATTTACGGCGCAAACTCCCTCCAATACATCTAAAGATTTGTTTGATCTATATCCAATGCAGACCACGTATTGGGTATTTCGAATTTGAATTTCTAAGCCTCCTGAGGCTAAACAGAAGTAATATAACTATGAAATATTGGCACTTCTATAAAAATCTGGTATCTTCGAAACTGTATTTTATACGTTTTTCTAGAACTTGCCTTAAAACATGTAATATAAAAATGATACAGGCAAAAACGTGCCTATATAGGATACAAGAAAAGGAACCAATAAAATATTCAGGTTTAATAAAACGCTTACCGCCAATTCACAGGAGATCTGAAGTAAACAAAACGGCAACTGAGCGTTTTGGGAGACACTTGAGTAACTTAAAGTTATTGAAACTCAGTATAATTATTAAAGGGCTGTTTCCCCACGAGTATGAAACAATTTACATGGTACATTAAAGTATCAGTGTAACTTAGGAACGGAACAATATTCGAAAACACGAATTCCCATACGAGCGCTCCGTAAACGAAATTCTTGTCTCCGTTTGATGTTTGCTTTATAAAGTATTGCCGACAAATACTTACATGTCTTAAACTGTTTTCCTTAAGCTCTATTCATACTTCTATCTATCTACACTAAACGCCGTGGTGGTCACCGGTGACCGACGTTAACGGAGGATTTGCCTTCAACAGTTTTCTATTGGCAGTCAAAGACTTAAAATTGATTTACTAATAATACCAATATTTGCTGTCCAACCCAAACTTAAAAGAGTATCGAAAACAGATTCTCAAATACCATAACAATATCTTACTATTTCTTTATAACTTCAATCACTACTGACCCCTCATCCACACCAAAACTAAAAAATCCAGTTGCTTTTAGAACCTCCATTCCATTTCTACCGCACATAGGAAAATCGAAAATGGATCAAAAATCCCTGAGTTTTGAACACCGCACCGTAGTGAATTTTAATGTTCGACACGTGTAACGCCACACGTAGTCTATATACCTAGGTCGGATGCCCAGCAAGACCTATTTTCCCTATGTCATCATCCAGGCTTATATTTTCCTTTCTTCAATGTAGGTACTGCAGATAGCAGGTAAATGATTCGAATAATTCGGTCAAGCTTTGTCATTGACTCTCTGTGAGTTAAAATGCGTTAACATTGTACGAATAAGGATTGTAGAGAGACACTGGATATCACTGCAAGGACCGCCTAGAGGAAACGGTGGCGGTGTGCGCTGCATAGGCTGAGCATCGCCGTGTCTTAAACGAAGTGGTTGGGACGGCGACCTCTCGCGTCCGACATTGGTTCAACCATGGCGCGGAGCGAGGGTTACTGGGATACCGTCTGCTCCTGCTGCGAAGCAGTCATGCTAGCTAAGGAGGAGGCGGGGCGCGTGAGGGAACAAACCCCCTCACGCCCCAGCCGTCGCGAGAGACACTCCGGGAGTCGGGAATCGCGCGACGATCTCCGGCCACCGTAAGTGCGGGCCTGCGGACGGCGAGCAAGGGTAGCTCGCCGCCCTGCGAAGCACTCATGCTAGCTACGAAGGAAGCATGGTGATTAATGCTCCTAAACCTTGTTGATGATGATTCAACCAACCACAATAATAATAATATAATACCAACCACTATAAACAGAGATTAAATAATATTTTATGTTGTCGAAATAAACACTACGTGCAACAATGTAAATAAATTGTGTAAATAAATGAAATGTATATTACCTACACACAGTAAACCATAACCACTACCTATTAAATAAATCATTCATATTTACTATTTAAACTTTATTTTATATCCTTGCAAATATTAAAATTTTACGTTGGGATTAATTTCGCTTAAAGTTTTTGGAAGATTCATTATCTTTATTTTTATCTGATAAACTAAGTTATCGGATACGAATCTTAGACTTTTTTTATTTTGGCGCTTATCACTTACAGTTGAAATAGTTTGATCCATATTTCTAATCATAAAGAAGGACCAACGAGACAGTCAACCCGTTTTCCCTACATTGCATACCCTAAAAAAAAGTAGCCTATTGACGACAATAGGCTACTTTTTTTCCTTTCTTCATAATACCTACTTAGTACCTATAGATGCAAATACTAGGAACTTGTTCTATGAAAAGTACTACTAAATTTTGAGGAAGGGCGACACTTTTGGATTACTTAAAACATGTTTTATTCCTTTAAGAGTTCTTCCCATTCATCTTATTACACATCTGTCATCACATAATCAACTCATATTCGTCTCTATCATCGTTCACACCAAAATAATGTAAGTAATGTCTATATAAAAACTTCTTGGTACATTCGACACATTATTAAATAACATTGATGGATCTACCCGACTTTCCTAATTTCTCTAGTACACACAGATAGCACATGAAGATATACATTTTTGTGATATTTCTTCTGATTACTTTGAACTTTATTACTGTTCCAGTAAAGTTGATATTACGTTGAAGTTTATATGTTCAGGGTAGCTTGATGTGCCAGTTTTTATGTTACTAAAGCTACGGAATGAGGTGTGGCGCTTGTTGATTGATAAGCATGTTTGTTTTGGGATAAAAAATTATGATAAATTCTCTTCTAAGTGCAAAGAGTTCTATGAACCCGAAATCGCAATGTTTTCGGAAATAAAATGGAATTGTGTTTTGCTATTTTGTTTCTTATTGTCCGTAGAATAGCGTAGAATATTTAATGGTTGAAATGTTTGTACTCGTATGACATGACACAAAAACTGATGTGATATGGTGATCTAAAATTTACTTTCACAAAGTAAATAAAATATTTGTCAACTCAATACTGGTTTTATAAGCATGATATTAGCAAATTCTCCCTGAGATATTAATAAGCATTTCTATTAATTGTTTCAGATTCCCGAGCGCAGGTTCACCAGGTAAATTAAGGAACATAATACCACTTTTAAAAACTAGTACGCATTCCGTATGACGTCATCAGTACGCATCGCATGTAGGCATTGCTGATGATGCGGTCCGTACGATGCGGATCAGCGGACGCAGTTGTATGAGTTTCTATACAAGGCAAACTAAAATCCGTTGCGTACGATGCGTGTGTTGCGTACGATGCCGGCCTGTGGATGCTTACCATAATTGTTACAGCATTGTAAACTTACATCAATGACGAAAGATTCACGATGGACTCGCCCATACAATTTGCAACACGATCCATTAAAATCAATCCGTTATACATACCACGGGTTAACTAACTTGTTACATACGAGTATTTGCATAATGAAGTAATTGTTTTGTTAAACTAAAGGATACGTTTTCGAATGTTAATGGACAAAACCAAATTACATTTCAAAGGATTTCTAAATGAACTGAAACGTTTATCATCCTAAACTTTACTCTTATGTGGATGTGATAAGGTTTTGAATACTTACTCTACTCGCACACATGATAAAATAAATAAGTTTAGATAAAACACGTGTGAATGAGAACAAATTTTTATACCAAAATACTATCGAATTTGAGCACAGAATCTTAAAAAAATATTAAACAATCTCAGGTTTTTATTTCTCACAAAAGATTTCGGTGACAATCAGACGGATTGGACAACAGAGCATTAATAATCAGGTCCAATTGCTAACCCTAGGGTACGAATCCCTGAAAAGAGATTAAGTGAACCGCCCACGTACACTCGAGGATTTTGATACAGATTAGAAGACGAAACTATTTTGTCCAACACGGTTCTATAGGACCCTGATAAAACAGCTGAGACCTAATACCGGCTCAGTGTGACAACAAAGTACTAAAGCCTATACGGATGACAGCCGTTTTGGATCTTGTAATTCTATCAAAATGTTTTGTCTAGCCTCGAAGCCCCGAACACAGTAATAGATTGATTACCTCCTGTCAAGTCGTCGCCCACAAACAAACACTGTTTATAATGGCTCTCAACGCGTGGGAAGTGATCCAGCCGACGCTTAATATATACCTATAACATTTTCCTTCACGAGACTTCAAACAGCCTATTGACCAAAAATATAAATGATGAAAGTGCTTCGGTGTGCTATTAGACATTTTATCTAGCATTATGTAGACATTATCTAATATCAAGTGCTTTGTGCAATGATATAATCAATTTGTTTTGCTATAGGAATTTTGGGTATCGTGGGTGGCGCTAGTGTAGCTTTAAGTCTTTAGCTCAATACGGTGAAGTATAGATAGAGATTGTTTAACTTCAATGGAATCTTTAATTTTAGTAGTAAATTTTATAATATCTGAAGTAGGAGTGAGGCATATTTATCGTAACCGATAAAAGTAACAGATATCTAAAAATAACTAACAACAACTGTTACTGCCAACATATTTTATCTGTTAATTTAATAACAGACCCTCAAATCCTGTTACCACGGCTATTACTATTATTCATTGTAACAGTCCTTACACAAACCGACTGTTAGTTGTTACCAATACCATAGGTTACTACGTACGGCTGTTACTTTGTTGTACATGCGTATTCAATCTCTCTCTCTTTGACTCATTAATGAATGACCTTTGCGAAAAGAGACACACCTATTATTTATTTCGGAACATGTTTACTTCTCACTCTTACTAAAGCGATTAAACGACGCTAAAAAGAGAAGCACCTAGTATTTATTAGTCCTAAAATATAGTCGGTGTTCTTGCAAGAACAAATAGTAAGGAAAAAGTGACTTCTATATTTAGTTGCATTACCTGTCAAGTGTTACAAGGCCTGACCAGTGACCATTTTAAAAAATACGTATAATGTATTTTATTTTCTCTATGGCAATTTCAGTAAAAACTGAAATTGCCATAAATTTTGTTGTTTCAAAATAATTACAATTTACAATTTTTTTTATTTGAAAATTTTGTTTTTTCAAAATAATTGCAATTTAATATAGACATATTAAATTGTTTTAGACCAGCCAACCAACACGCAACGCGAACGTAATAAAGAATTGAAAACTTAAAAAAAGTGAAATTTTAATCGTATCTATTTATGTAACTAATTCTTTGATATAACGGAATTCGTGTTTAAAAAATTTGAGTTTTACGATTTTACTTTTTTGGCCAGCCAATTATTTATTTATTCAAATTTGTAGTAGTAACTGGACGACATAAATAAAAATGCTCTTTTATATCTATTTTCTATACGATTTTCGGTTTTAAAGAGTACTAGATAAAGAAGACGTTTTATCGTCCGTACAATAATAACAGGCTGTTATTTAGTAACAGATATTTGGATCTGTTATTTTTATGTAACAGTAACAGTTATAACAGATATAGTGTTTAACCTGTTACAACCCATCTCTAATCTGAAGTGAACGCAATAAAGTTATGATTATAAGAACAGAAATCGAATGTTTGCGACTATTTTCATCTCCCGCTTACATTATATTATGTACTGATAACTACTATATCGTCATGTGTCTACACAAACCAATTTAACACTGGTAGCGACAATTACGTCAAGTTCAAGATAACTTCTAAAACAAATACACAGTTTGCATATCAGTCTGTTTGTTCCATGATTACTCGTCTCACGTGTAAAGGGGATTGCTCATCCACATTATAACTACAATAACATTAAATGCCTATGTTCATTCTGAATGAACTTAAATGGTCAATGAATGAATCATTACATTTTTTTCCTTAGTGTTTCACGACAGTGCGTCATAAGCGGTTTACGATACAAAAACATGTATGTTAATTGAGTTGCTATGTTGATTATAATGGCATACTTCTTAGGTGATTAGAAGATAGATACTAACCTTTCAAATACATAACATCACACATTTTATAACCGAATCCTGGACTTTAGATCTCGTCTACAATAGCCTCTCTTTTGCCACGCTTGGTAAACGTGTTAGAGATCGATCAGGTGTCAGAGAACGCTGCTGCCCGGGCTTTACTTAATATTCCTTAGTCGACTTTTACGACGCCTACGTTAAAACAAGAAATAGGCGCACGACACGCCTCAAGGAGTCATTAGACTACCACAGATGGGGCCCATTAGAGCCGATGCCTGATCCGCAGCTGCAGACTACCTACCGGGTTTACCGGGGCTCCGGCGCGAAAAAGAGAAGTAGGAACAGGGTGGTTTTTAGTCAGTAAGGCAGGAGAAGTCATTGGATGATTTTTCCTCTTCAAAAAAAGGCTTAGTAACAAATGTGCCATCACTACATGGCCAAGTCCAGACTATGACAGAGAATTTCGAAATCGACAAACAATAAGAAGCAGGTTATTAAGTAACTTTCTCAGCTTAGTGGATTCAAGTAGACGTAAGTGAAGTCTTGTTTCGAGGAATCAGTGCAAATCCATATTTGTTACGCTAGTGACTAGTTACTAGTTGACGATAAACAATGTTACGGCCGAGTTCTCTTCGTACGAGCTGATGATTAGTAAATGTACGTACTTAAGTAATTGGATTAATTATAAATTGTTTGTTCAACAAAGAAAACTTGCGTATAAGAGGAAATACGATTAGCTAGCAACGGGTCTTGATTAAAATTTTTGAGCCAAATAGATTTTTTTGTGATATAAGCCGGTAAATGGCCTTTTTGGGGGTTAGGAATTTAAGGGTTGTTCGGGAATCGGGGATTGGAAAGATTAGGAGTAATTGATGGGCCTCTAGTAACCTCACTTACACAACGAAGCATTGTTTCACGTCGGTTTTCTGT
Organism: Spodoptera frugiperda; assembly: GCF_023101765.2. NCBI lineage: Eukaryota > Metazoa > Arthropoda > Insecta > Lepidoptera > Noctuidae > Spodoptera > Spodoptera frugiperda. The sequence continues at coordinate 4,301,767 of NC_064217.1, read as the reverse complement.
AAGGCCGTGGTATCACTCCGATTGAGCCGGCTCATACGTGCTGAAGCATTGCTCTCCCACACAAAAAAATATTATTAAGATGTTCGAACTTTCCGTTGCCCTTCAATTAATACGGAGCCTAAAATAACGTTTAGATATTGACAAAAAGTGGGTGTATTGAAGACCTTTAAGAACGGGGGAAAAATAAAAAAATATTCATACAATTTCCTAGTAAACACTGAATAAAAATGTTCTGTAATAATATTTCAGATATCGTCAACAAATCAAATCGAAACTGAGTCCAAATATTACGTCCTTTCCTTCAAATAAAGCTGGAATTGGGTAGTGAATGTTAACGCTTCCTGAACATAAATCTGGAGCGACTTACCATAATCTGATGGTATTGGTTGAAAAAACCACTGCACGGTAATATACTTCAAAGCAAAAATACATCCCTATCCCTAATATGATCTTTTGATATTAAGATGAAGTCATTTTAGTGACTGCAAGTATAAATCTAAGCATTATTTTAGGTATTGCATACCTATTCAGAGTCTTTTGAATCCTCCAATAAAAAGATTCGGGATTTTTCAATGTTCATAGTTTTAAATGGGACTAAGCAGTTTTTTTATTTCTATTTATATTAGTTCTCCACGAACTCTTGGTGCGTGCCCTTGTCATACTTTAAGCAGTCTGGTTTGTAATCGTATCATTATTTCATGCCAGAGGTATTTACCATTGATTTTCAGTCACACTTTCGATTATGTGCATCCTATCCATAAATATGTTTCCTAATTCTGACACAAAACAATAGAACCTTTCTACTGATGTAACTACTGATTAAGTGAGTCATTTGACAATTTTCACTGGAAATTCACCACGAGGTAACTTCAACGGCCTTGTGGCAGAACAAAGAACTATCAGAGTAAAAGGAATGGGAATGACGAGTGACAAGTGTCCACGATTACTCGTCACTGCTCAACTAATACATAACGTTTCCACGTCACTTAATTCCCTCATTTACGATGCTGATGCCATTCCTCACATATTTAACATCTTCACTACATCTACCAAGGGATAATAGCCTCTAAATCCCCCTTAATAAGCTCCATCATCCCGCGAAAACTATTTACCGGAATGTGTTAACGATAGTCTGTAAGAGAGATTATACAAATTGCATAAGAACTGTTGGGGCATTGCAATTTTGACCTTCGCGTTATTGGAATAGAGATGTTGACGGACGCATTTTTTTGGATGCATGTTGTCTTTATCGCTAGCTAATGGCTCTTTGTAAGATGTATGTTGGATTTAGTAGCGTGGAAATGGGACAATAGAATGATAACGCACATTGGGAAATATCAGACTAAATGTTACTACTATTTGTTTTCAGAAAAAATCAGAACTATTTCAATCGCTATAGACACCCGAAACACTAGAGGCGTTGCAAGTGCGTTGCCGGCCTTGGGGAGGGTTAGGAGTTAAAAGGTTGTTGGGGAATCGAGGATTGGGAAGGGACCCCCCATCCCAATCCTCGATTCTCTTTTGGTGGATCAAATTGGGCTTTTGGTAACTTCATTTACACAACGAAACACAATACAAGCATTGTTTCACGTCGGTTTTCTGTGATGCCGCGGTGTCAATCCGGTCGAGCCGGCCCATTTGTGCCAAAGCATGACTCTCCTACACTTGAATATCTAACTGGAAAACTTTTAAACGTCATTTGCACTTGACTCGATCAATGAGGTTATTAATTCCTATTTAGTAAAACAGGTTCAAATGAATGCACATATTTACTTCCTTATCTATACACAAACACACATACACGTGCTAGGCAACGCTAACGTAATGACAGTAATAATTAAACAATTTAATTATCTTATCTAAACAACAGAAGAATTTGTTTTACTTAAAATGGGATTAATTTTACTACCACGGAGCTTAATTAATAAATTACTAGTTAATAGTTACTTAGGTACGTAGGTATTATTCAAATATTAAAGCTAAAAAACTATTCAAATTTACTTAAATACTTACTTAAGGGAAAACATTATGGTAGAGCCTTTTAGTAAGTCTAGTATTTACAAAAAGGCTTTTAACTCTTCATCTATTATGTTCCTTGATATTTTCCCAACTTTATAAACCTACGCAGGATTTTTGTATAGAACCTTCAAGTCACTCCAAGTTCGCTTCTTCTATACAATACAACGTGACGTCTATAAAGTTAAACGAGGGGTACACGTTATTTTAGACCTATTTTTTGTTAAATATATCTTAGTTAATTAGTGACACTGTAAAAAGGCGCATAATCATAAAAATACACTTGTGTCGCCTTTTATTTTCTTTACCGCCAACATTTTAAAGTCAGGTATTATGCTTAAAACCTTCTCCTAAGTCTGAAAAATACTTTGCTGAAAACCTCATAAAAATCAGTTCAGCCAAAAGCGAGATAATCGCGTACAAACAAACATTCATACATACAGATCAAACTGAAAGCCTCCCTTTTTTGAAGTCGGTTAAAAATATGAAGCATATGTAAATTAGTTTCGGTACACACACTGTTTGCGACCGCTCCTCCAAAAATGCCTTAACTTTTAAGTGATCATTAAAAATATTCTCCATCCTCCTGCCCTTAGTACGGTTTACTTGATTGTTTACGGAATAAATAACAAAGGAGCTAACGTATCACATGATAAGTCGATAAAAACCATGAAGAAGACCCCAGAAGAGATTTACAAGCTGCTATCTTTTTACAAAGAAGTATGGACTCACGGTCTTTTCTTCCAACTTTGAACGATTAGATTAAAGATTAAACAACAAACTAGGTCGAGATTCGAAATACAAATGCGTTCCTAAACGATCATACATCAAGTCGTTTACACATAATTCTAGGATATAATCGACCCCAAAACGATACCGAAAGCAACTCGATTAACCTATATCGAGAATCGAAAACTTACTCGATCATTGTATTGATTCGCTGTTCCCGAATTTGTATTGGAGTGTAATGTAGTATTCATTTGTTTGTGTTTGCATTGATTGATTTAAGTTTTTGTTTGTAATTCGGATGAAGAAAGAACTTATTGAGAATTGTGTGTTTTAGGAAAAAAAATGAAACCAACTTAACTAAAAATTTAAAAGATAAACGGGCCTTTGCGAGTTGGCTTCGGCTTCTCGTACGCCTTCCAAAGGTCCGCGACCATGTGGTTGCGTGCAAGGAAAGGACAAACATAATCTATACTGTAAAATAAATCTATAATCTTTTGCCATGAAGATTTTTTTTTTATATAAACGTTGCCCCACACTAGGATTTTCTCCTGTGTCGTGGGTGCGTTTACAAACATACAAGTTCACATACACATGACACCCAGACCCGAAACAACAATTTGTGGATCACACAAAGAGTTGCTCCGTGCGGGAATCGAACCCGCTACCCGTTGCGCGGCAGCCAGTTGCCCAGCCACCGCACCAACCGTGCAGTCAATTAGATAAACATATTCATAAAATACCAACTTATCTGAATATCTATCATAATATTTATGTTAATTTTACAATATATTACTGCCAAAAACTAATATATTAACTTTAACACACTTGCATGTATACCCCTACATACAGATATAAGCATTACATTTTGCAATATATATGTTGTTACTCGTAGGACTTAACATCTGACAATCATCATCATAAACACAGCAATAAAGTCCGTCATAAACTTAAAATTCTTATCTTCTACAATAAAATATACCTATGTAATAAGTACCTATGTATACATTATGTTATGTTATGTCACAACCCTTTAACACCAAGAGAAAATTACTTATGTTGGTACGTGTTACACAGGTGCTTAAAATGCTCTGTAAATTGGATCTAATTCTGTGCAGAATGTATAATTAAAATGTGAAATAATTTTAGGGAACACACAGAGTAAAGTTCCCTAAGAAAAGAAGGATCCTTTGACCAAAAAAGGTGATCGAAAAAGGCCCGAATTGCTTCGAGAAAAGGATGGTATGGCCGTGCCGCTTTTTTTTTGCTCGACTTGGCGGGGGCACTGCCGTGCCCCCAGATCATGTCTGTCGGGCTTACTGCCCAACTGTTGTTCGTTGGGATTTTTTATCCATGTTTATTCGCATGTAAACTTCATATTTGCGATGTAGAGTTTATGACGTCATCCGTGGATTTTGATCGTCGATCTTCTATGTGCGACTTCTATCATCTGTCACTTGTCACGTGTTGCCACATAATTATCCATACTTCACCCAGCCTTATTGGGTGTTTCCGTTTTCATCCCAAGTTTTCATCCCACGAATATTTTATTCCGTTTTCTACCCAAATCTTAGTCCGCGTTCTACCCACAATCATAATAATAGTTGTTTTTTCCGTATTCTACCTAAAATATATTCCTGTTTCTACCCACTGCAGTTTATAATTGTTTTTTGTACAGACAGAAAAATAATCTTAAACTATTTAAACTTTTTATACTTATAATTTGATGAAGAAAATAAAAGAACAAGTCAAATCTGCCGATGGTCGCTATTCAACAGATCTACGAAAATGAAGTTTTATTAATAAAAGAACAAGGGTTAGATTTAGTAGAAGAAATCCCCAAGTTCTCAAGTGTGAAAACATCATTTTTCGATGCCCGAAACAGAAGTCAAAATGTTTCTAAATTAGTATTTAAGAACAAAAGGGAAGTAGAAATACCGAACACCTTCAAAGATTTTTTACTGTTTGATTACGAAGATAGCAATAATAGAATAATTGCGTTCGCTACACATGAAGCTAGAGATCGAATGAGTAAACTTGCAATGTTTTTTGGAGACGGAACAGTTAAATGTTGCATACGACCATTTATGCAGCTATATATGTCATTCATGGTGACATGGGCAGCACAGATGTAGGTGTAGGTTTACAATCTGTGATTTTTTTAAAATGTAGAATTGACGAATCTGTGATTTTCTAGATATCAATATTCTAAAGACTTAGTTGTGTTAATTATGAATAAAGATTTTTCTAACAAAGTTTGTTTGTCTGCTAACGTTACTTACATAAGTACATAAGTTACTAAACAGTTATGTACTATGCCGTGGGTTGAAAACGGAGTCCATTTTTGTTGCGGGTTGAAAGCGGAATAATTATTATTATTTTTAACTCCTGGGATGAAAACGTGGGATGAAAACGGAAACACCCGCCTTATTTATTTTAGATAATGTCACTATCTATCCATTGTTTCTCTTTCTTCCTCTGTCTCTTCCTATTTTTTTCGACTTCAGTTTCTTTTCGATACATATACCTTTTCTAGAACTATTCATCAAAACTAATACCTGTTACCTAGTAATAGTAAAAGTGCGTACTAAAATACACACACACTATGAATGTTCAATAACATTGAATAAAATAAAACATGTTTCACAAACACATCTTCGTAGATATGAGATGTTCCTATAACAGCAATTGGTAGAGGCTACGGCTTGGGTACACCGAAACTTTTTTACTAATTCCCTAGGGTCTAGGGTCATCGTAACATAACCTATTTGGGACGGCCAAAGACGGCCAAGGGACCAAAACGTGTAACTTTATTCTTTTGATCTACAATATTCGATCTCGATGACTTAATAATTTTAGAAGTTATGTGAAACAGAAATACTTAATAATATTCTCAGTATTAAAATTTAAATTATTGTGATTCAAAATACTTTACGGTATTTTTGGAAGCATCTACTAGTACCACACATTTGCACTCAAATCTAGCTTCAAAACTAAGTTTATGATTTTGCCGGAGATGCACAGGGTGCAATTTCACCTTAATCTGATTCCGACAACATCAAAAATAATACTATCTTCAGACCTACAATTTGTTTAAGCTGCAGTGCTGCAGCTTCACAAATACAGCCGTGCTCTACCTAACCCTTTACACAACAAAGATATGTGTACACTATAATAAAACTAATAATCCTAAATAGTATGCTTTCCTGTGCAGGCCTGCACAGGAAAGCATACTAATAAACACGTAGTAAGCACAATAAGCAAATGTTCAGTTACCACATCAACTTACAAATCAATGCTACAAACATCTCATCTTTACTCAAAACATTTGTCTTAAGTTAATTTGCTGATCTTCCACGTATGTACTTAAGTAAACAAATGATGAATCAGTGCTGACTCAGTCACTCAGTGACATTCTCTCGCCTCAGGTAGCGGTCAGTGAATCATCACGCCGTCATTTCGTCACGGCTTTACGCTAAATCTTGGTTATGTAATGATTTAAATGATTTTTGTCGTCATTTTATACTATAAGATATTTGAATTGTTTATATGAGATTGAATTATTTTTGTATTTTTTTTTATTTCTGATCTATTCTATTCTAAGCGATTTTAAACTTTATTAACCTAGCTACAGGTTCGACGACCGAATTCGGTTTTAATAAATTCCTTAGATTATGGTCAATTGTTGACATAAGTTCTATTGATTTGCTGTCGAAAACGTAAACCTAGGCGATCAAAGATTATGGATTACTGAAGATCGGTTACCAATTTCAACCGTTAACAGTATCTTAGCAGAAATTAATCAAAAACAGCCACAAATCTTTACTAGAACTCCGAAACCAGATAATTAAAACCGATAACAAGTTGACGAGTACTTAGAATTAGCCCAAAGCTAATTGTACCTGCCGTTTACTATCCAAACTAGTCCTGATTAATCCAAATACAAGTACTAGTGTCAATTAAAACTAGAAGCAGATTAATTGTCAAGAACAAGGTACCTGAATAAAGGACCTAGGATAGTTCCCGGATTCACTTTGTGTATTTATAAACAATAGTTCGTAGAACAATACTAAGGTACATTGTTTGAGTGGACCTTGCATAACCATTCAGGTTGGCCAGTGAAGTGAATAAGCTGGGTGATGATATGAACAGCGCGACGGACAAAGGGAGAGTTAGTAGATAGCTTAGTTAGTTTAGTAGAAAGAGAGTATCGTTGTTTGTGAGAATAGTGGTACGCGGAGGGTATATTTTGGTGCAGTGGTTTCAAAGACGGGAGCCTAGGGTGAGGCGAGACGGAGTGTCAGACTCTGCCTTTAAGCAATGTAAGTTTTTCAAACCACATCTGAAGTTAAAAAATAAAATAAACAGTGCACACTTCATACCTCTATAAATTACCTAATTGTGTAAATTGCGTTTAGTATTTTAACAAACCAAACACCGAAAGTAATACACCAGAGTAAGTATCAAACGCCAAATCACGCATCCACTAGCCACGCTAGCAACTACTGAACCAACAATATTAACACGAATTTTTACTTCATTTAAAACAAATACTAATTCCTTGATTTTGACTCAACCAAATTTCTTAGACACCATAAGTAGGTAATTATTCTGTGGTTCTGTTAGGTAATGATGTTATGACGAACCACTTTCAAACAGTATAAGGTCAAAATGACTCATTGCTCAAGCTTTACGGATACGAATTTACACTTTACTCACGCCTGCACATCGAACTAGCCAGTCTATTAAGGTCTCGCTTTGTATGATCCTTCCATACATTCGACGGCCAGTTTATACTGGATTTGCGTAGCTTGATGTGTATACACCTGCACGTCGACCTATACAAATCCATTTTATCATGGTCTCGCTTTATATGATCCATCCGCATATCCGACGGTCAGTTTGTTCTGGATATGTGTAGTTTGATGTGTATACTTGTGGAACCTCTCACTCATTTATATGTACCCTTGCTTACTCATGCAAGACTAGGTACCCTTTGAAATAGTGTTTCCGACTTGCATTAGACCAGTAGTGATACCATAGAGTATAACTACAATTAAGTGATCATTAATCAGTGTATTCCTTGGATGTGATTCTAAAGTCTAAGTCCAAAACAAATACGTATCATATTAAGGAGATCTAATACAAATAACATGTATGTACATTGTACAGTCATACCTCATATTTAGATTTATTCACATACAACGTATACTCAAGTTGTATTTGTAAACAAAGGAAATATATGTAGTAAGCATTATAATTACAAATAATAACAGCAATAAACACAAGTCACAAAGATTTCCGCCACAAAGGACTTAAAAATTTACATTTTTCTACCTTTCCTGTCCCAGCAAATCTGTCAAGAATTATAATTTTAAGAGCTCGTGTATTTTCCACGAAACAAAGAACAAACGTTTTTAAACAAAAGAAAGGAAACAATTATTTGGAGTAAAACGTTATTTCTAAGGTTACTTGAAATGTTTAAGAAGAACCATGACGAAAAAAGTTTGGTTTTATCGCTGTAGACCTTAAAATTAATGAAGAAGTATTTAGTAAGTAAGTCTAATGAGTGGCAAAATCAGAGAATGAAGAGTCCCTCTGTGACTCGAAACTAGTAAAGCTTTTCTCCATTAATTTACGTGAGTAAGCCGTCATTTTTAGTATCAGTCATTATTATATCAGACATAAATGTCCCGTTTGTACCTACCTATAGTAATAAAACAACCTACCTATAATAATAATCATTCTTTAAAAATAATATCAAATTCAAACCAACTCTTTCTACTTTATTCCAAAAAAGATTAGGATCCACATAAACCTAAACAGAATCATCCAACAATACCTATCCACCTGAATTACCTCAGAGCTAGACCCACGCTACTGCGAACCACGAACTTACAGTTGATCGAAATCCCAGGAAGAGATCATTACGGTCCAACAGCTACACTCCCAGGGGTAATCCGGGGTCGGGATGACATGAAGCGTGCCCATAACAATTCCCTTCCTACACTCGTAAATCAAAGATTATTTTATTGCCTGATTCATAACAGAGGGGAACATTATCTGTAATTCAGTGTAGGTGGCGCTGGCCGGACAACGACCGACAAATTGGTACCATTGCAATGCAATCATTATCACGAACACCTATACGCACTATGAATATTGTTGATACGATTTGACAGAAGATGATAATTTTGCAAACACAGCTGCGTATGATTGTGTGATACGTTCAATGCAATAACTATTCACCTACTTATAAAATTGATATTTATATGCATGTGTGTAAGAACTTCAAAATTACATATTTTTACCTGAATGCTACGAAGTTTTGATTTATAATCTTGTACTAATGTATGAAAATCAAAAATTAAAGATGTTTATTGTTTATGACACTTTCACTCCAAAACCACTACACCCAATTTAATGAATTTGAGTAAAGAGATAAATAAAACTCTGGACTCTGTCTAATTAAATAAAAGATGAAGTATTATATATTAAACTCGATTTGAGTAACACCGCAATATTAAGGTAGTATAGATAGTACATATATCAAAAATATAATATGTAGCTATATACCTATATAACACCGTCTGGTGAACAGATTAGTAGTCGCAGACTTTAATAATTGAGGTATTAAGTAGATATTGTTGTTCAGTTTTCTTTGTTCTCTTTCACAAACTATAATATAATAAGAACTAGAAATAAAAATATAAGCTAAGTAACAATACCCACATTCATTTTTCTTCCAAATGGCTGTCTATTTATAAAACTCTTCAAAAAATTATCAAGTATATTACTACCTTTAAAATGTTGAAAATCTGTGTAAAATAAAAAACTAAATATCTAGGTTAAGAACCAACTAACTAACTAAAATACGCGAATGCTTACTTATTTTTAGTAGGTATTTTAAAAATAAGAACAAAGTTTAAAATTTTAACGATTCATAACAGACAGGGAAGATTATTTCCACCTCGATTTTTATATAAAAAATATTTTTAACACTAGTTTCGAACAAAATGTAACTTACTTACTTACGAACAAACAATAAATTCACACTAAAAAGAGTAACAGTACAGTAACAGATCATAACTAGCAAAATCGTTTGTTTTCTAAAGGAATTGGCTGCGTAGGCGCATCCTTCACTGCACAAACGTTCATTACCCACTTATGTCGTGATAAATTGGTTAATTGTCGGCGCAGGAGTATCTTGTCGTCTATGAAGCGATGACATAATACAACGGTTATTATAAGCGATGCTGTATTCGATACGAGTTCATAGTTCCTGTTTATGATTGATTACATGAAGAAGCCACTAATGATACTTCTTTCTTGGGGAGGGAAAATCTAATGGTTTCTCCTGCCTTGAGCGATGAAAGAGGGAGTGTTAAACTCTTACTCACTTAAAATCACCCCGTTCCTACTCCTGCTTTTCGAGCCAAAGCTTCTGCAAATTCGCTAGGTATTATTTACCAACGTATTGAAATATTTTTTACAATTTTTGTCTGTCTGTTTGTTCTGGCTAATCTCTGAAATTGCTGGACTGATTTTGACGGGACTTTTATTAGCAGGTAGCTGATGTACAAAGGAGTAACTTAGGCTTATTTTATTAGTTACAAAGTCCTTAATGCTCGCGAACAAGGACCCGAACATGATAAAATATTACTTAATTCTTACCCATCTTTTTGTGTGTGAACAAAACCTTTTCCCTACACACACGCTAATATGCCCAGCTTATTTAAACAACACACTACCGGATTTCATTAAGCCAATTTGAACTTCTGACTAACGCCTACATATCATTAACAGACGAACGGGACAATGATCTTTCCTTATATGGAAGATGTAAATTAAACTATGTATTGTCAGAGTGTATATCTAATGCTTTCTCTGATCATAATAGAATAGGTAATTTACATAATAATGCCATTGATTTGTTTAATTCAATTTTCTATAGCCTACTCTTTGTAAATGTAAGTTTCTTGGTGGTAGTTTGAGTCCATTAGACTAATGACTAGTGTTATTTACTCTTCTATGCATTTACGTAGGAGATACTGTAGTAATAGTACGTAATTAGTCCTTCGATTTCGGGAGAGGAAAAATTGAATTTCAATGTTGGTGCACTGTTGGTGCGGTGGCTGGGCAACTGGCTGCCGCGCAACGGGTAGCGGGTTCGATTCCCGCACGGAGCAACTCTTGTGTGATCCACAAATTGTTGTTTCGGGTCTGGGTGTCATGTGTATGTGAACTTGTATGTTTGTAAACGCACCCACGACACAGGAGAAAATCTTAGTGTGGGGCAACGTTTATTTAAAAAACAAAAAAAAAAAACAAAAAACAAAAAAATCGTAAATCATAGTTTGAGATAGACATTTTGTTAATAAAACCCATAAGCCCTCTTGGCCCAATCCATGAATTCCGCAATATTGTAATTTTCAGTTATTTCTACGGACCCAAATACGTTCTAACGTCATTGAAAGAAAAACAGAAAGATTTTAATATGTTTATTAAACATATAAACATACATACATACATAACCTCACGCCTGAGATAACGCCAATTGTTACAAATCTTACATACCTCTTTTATAATGTGTATTAAACTAAAATAATGTGTCTCCCATCCCATGTTTGTATGGACAAAGGACACAAATATAGACCAAACAGTAAGTAACTGAATTTTATTCAAGTGTAAACTCTTCGGGTTTTGTGCAAACAAGCTTTCTTTCGCAATATACGGGACTTTGATCTCAAAGAGACCTTTTAAACGTCGACTTCACTTCGACTTTATAAAGTATAAGGTCAACATTATTCTATTCAGAGGTTATCGAAATCAATTTCACTATTTGCCATAAAAAAACAATAAAATCAACTCGGGTCTTTAAAATATTTATCAGAAAATTGGGAAATTGGTTTTGTTTGTAAGGCGATGCTAAAACGATGCTAGATTTTGGTACTTAAGGACATGAATAATTTAATTGGTTCTCGTTTACCACATTTTTAAATGCTTTTTTTATGTTATAAGCCAGTAAACGGCGTAGACGTAGACGTATCACCTGATGGTAAGCGCTCGCTGCCGTATTAACACTTTACGTAGAGAAGAACTGAATCTGACTTCTCACTTTTCGCCGTTAAAATATGTTATGTTATGACTCTCATGAGATAAGTATGTGGCGTTCATATTACAATCACACGTCAGTTACAACTCATAATAAATACACCTCTGTATTTTGGACATTTATAAATACAGTACCTATAAGTCACATTTTAAGTCCGTGGTATATATTTTTTTAACAAAACATGGTATTTACCAAACGAGGCTGGTAACCTGGAATTCTTAAGTAATAAAGAAAACGTTTAGTAAAGAGAGGAAGGTAGTAAACTGACACTACTATACGTATTGTTTCGGGACCACATAGTCCCAAAACAACGGAATGTTTCCGTTAAGACTACCGTATGTAGAAAATTCACTAAATTATCGTGCCGCGAAAAGTTGTGAAAACGAGATGTATATCGTTATATCATGTATATCGTTCTGAATCTTATTGGTTGTTTACTGAATAATCTGGTATAGATTATGGTTTCATATTATGTAATAATAGAACAAACCCATGTTCCATATGATAGGAGGCGAAATTATTGCGATATAACAGCACACAATTTTTAATCATCATAATATTTTAGAAAACTTTAGAATTAAAACCTAGTCTTAGATACTATCGTCACTTCATAGGTAGTGCATTGTTTATCAAATCGTGAAATAGTATAGGTATTACCTACCCCAAAAAAGAAACATTGCTAGCCATTAACTCAGGTACTTTATAAACTTAGTTCCTAATTCTAGATCTAAAGATTTTCCCGAAGTAATAGTTCTCTGAGGACTAATAAGTCGTATATAGTATCTAAGTATAGACCTTTAGTGTTGTGAATTTTTTTATATAACGTGGAAAGTTTGGGAAATATAATGTTGTACGAAACAAACAAACAACATATTATTTTTATCGCAGTGGACTGTCTAATACAGTTGTCACAGGGAAACGTAGTACGATTTTTTTATCATCTTATATTTTGTCTTAATTTCACTATTATATGTGTGTAATCAAAAAAGCAATCGTATCTTAACAATCCATGCACCTTCTCTCAAAAGACTGCACGGATGGCCTGTTTTATTCCCGCACGAAGCATCTCTTTGTGTGATCCACAAATTCTTGTTTTGGGTCTGAGTGTCATGTGTGTGTGAACTTGTGTGTTGTTTATGAACGCACCCACTACGGCACAATTAGAAATCCTAGAGTTTTTAAGAGAAATTTGTTTTTTTTAACGTGTACTTATTGTTTTTAATCTTGCCTGTTTTTATGTCTTCGTACTTTCCCAGTTTGTTACCTGTTAGGTACTTGAAAGATTTATTTTTCCTGTCCTATTTTAACTTACAAGTAAATTGCTCTTTTGTTTTGTATTCTTTACCCTATGGGTCAATGTATCGTCAAACTTTACAAATCAAGTTTGGGAAATTGACTCTGCAATAGTCGTACCCTGTTTGTCTATTTGTCTGATATTACTAAAACAATTGCTTATTTTGTCGATATCGAGATACATAACATGGGAAACACAGTTCAGAGAATATGGCAACATAAATATTTATACATCTGACAGTAAAATATTTAAAAATCAAAATGTGAACCAAATTATTGAAACGTAAAACGTAGATATAAATCTGTAATGTTAGGTACATATTAACAGTGATATTATTATTTATTTAAACTCGTTTATTCCTGACTCTACGGTGATCTCTGCTCTACCCTTAATACGAGGTTGCTTTACATTGAATGAAAACGAAACGATAGCGCGTTAGGCGCTCTGCTTGGTTGGTTCATTCGCACCAGCCAATAAGGAGCGCCGGACGAGCTCTCATTTCGATTAATTTGAACGTAAAGAAAACTTGTACTAAGGGTACAGTGATATTAGGTATGTTTTTTGGTAGGCATTTCTAAAAATACATATTATATGTAATAACTTAAAACAACTGGAATTTACAGTCGTAATCATCATCACACCTGAACAACGCTTTTTGATAAAAGTAATAAAAATCAAATCGGAAAACCCATGTTAGATGGCAACACGAATTCTCCCGTGCAAATATTTCAATAAGAATTGATTTGACGCTTGTTTTCTCCAATTATCTCCCAAGTGATGTTGACATTTCCAAAAATAAAATCAAGATTACGGGGAGTAATGCGCTCAAGATTGGGAAGGAACCGGAAATTAAAGATTTCGTTTGATTTTCTACTGAAACATGTTTCTTTTTCCGACCTTAATCCTTGAATTCTTATGTAAAGGGAATCAATTTGTTAGAATGACTATATTTATTTGAAAACGTAGTAGATAGGTAATACTCCTTAGGTATATTTCCTTCCGTACTTATATTTTAAGTCAGTTTTATGTGTAAAACAATGGTATTTCCATTATGTAGGATTGAGGGAGTCCCCATCACCGGAACTGCGTGTGAATTCTAACTACAGCGTCTAATGCACAGAGTTAAATAGACGTTTGAAATAGAGGTTCATACAAAAATTTAACACATAAAAGATTTAAATACAAAATATTTAAGATATTTACCTAAAAGATTTGAAGGACAGTGTTTAAAACACTTTTTAAGTACACTACAGTCTTTTAAACTGTGTATCAGACACTTAACCTCTTGTCTGCTGGTATATGAGAACATATAGAAAACATATTGTGTCTCGTGTGGATCTACGTTATATCAGGGGTAACCCCTTACCGTGTAACCGTAACGTAATGTAATCTGCAAGTGCGACAGCCGGGCAAGGAATCCCGGGTTCGATTCCCGGGTCGGGCAAAGTATTACTGGGACTTATAACACAAATGGTGAAAAGTGAGTGTACATTGTATAGCGGCATTACGTGCCATAATGTGCACCTTCCTTTTCGGGGATAAAGGTGACGTTGCATACGTACTGCATTTATCTATGTGATAGTACACTTTTACTCCTCCTTTAATTGTAATTACTTCAACAACAACTTCCTAATTTGTAAGTGTACAATTATTCAACGTCCAAAGAAACGAAACTAAAATGGCGTCTAATTAACACCAGCTTAGCGTCTGCGGCTGCGCGTACAATTGTTTGAATTGCCCCGGCGCCAATTTGGATCACTTAACGCGCACACCAAAGATAATAATGCACTCATTGAAACTATGAAACGAATCAACAATTATATTCGGTTTGTATGTCATATTTTATATATCTGCTATTATTAGTGGCCGTCTGCTATATACGTTTGTTATTTCCTGGCTAAATAATGAGCACATTAAAAAAATATTTATTAAAAGTTGTTCAGTAATGTAAGAGCTATGCTAATATGTTTGACGGTTTTAGCTAATACTTAATGAAAACATTTCAAAAATGTGTACTACATTTCTATTTGTTTGTCGCAATGTCCAAATGAGTTTTCTTCATAATATGTTATTATATGTATAATTAATATAGGGTAAGTATATATTATATGAAAACTCCCCGTCCGAGTTCTCAGCGACACAGGTACAAACGAACTAATTTCAAACATTTAATATTTGAATAATTCAAAGTTTCGCCAACTTGCCACAAAGTGCTACAATTAAAATACAAAGTTTAGCTTCGTTTCTATTCGCTAGTTCTCACTTAAAGTTGAGATGTTGCTATCACAATATTATTATTCCCATTTTAAATTATAATTCCTGAAATTATAGTTCTTAGAATTATAATTATATTCGTGTGGAATGTGAATCAATATCATTAGAACATGAGACGGGAATATTACCTTGTTTATTTTTGTCTATGAGCTCCCGATATTTCGGTACTGTTGCATCCATGATCACGGGTGAACCGATATCCCGTCTCAAGTTCTAATGATAGTGTTAGTAACCATGTCAGTTGATAAATTTGTATGTGGATCAATGTCAATCAATTATACAACACAATTTCATTGGTTTTTAATTTTTATGGTGAACTGTCAGTTAGGTTTTCATATAGTCCAAGTAGTTAGAGAGAAGGCTGAGAGATTTCAATTTATTTGCGTTTAATGTGACTATATTTTGTATTCAATATAATGCGTAATATATTTGGCATCTCATTATAAATTCATAGAAATCCATTAATGCTCTTAATGACGTGGAAATCGAATCACAAGTTAGTGTATATACTAGTTAGGTATTATAATGCATAATTAACTATGATTGTTCATAGATACCTACCTATATTAGCGATTAAGGTATCACAGTTAATATAGGTACATATTATTAAGTTAGAACGAGCCAAAGCAATAATGTAACTACCTTTCTGGTTACTGCAACCCAGTACAACCACTGTCGAACTGATAGGTACGATTCTGTTAGTAGTACAGAAATAAATAAACTCAATCAATCATTATCAAAAGACGTAAGTCGAAAGTTTCTTTACTTTAGAAGATTTTAACCATCTTTTCTTCCTGCAATACCAGTCGATGATGAATTTGAACCTAATCAACATTATCCAATCTGAAATCGTACTTTAAAACCTGTACGAGTATGCGACATCTATACTCCAACTTGCATTATATTCCAACTTTGTCCTATGGACTATGGAATACACACATGTAATTTTAACATCCTCGCTAAAAATGGACCAGACATCACCTTCACTAAGTACATTTGACCCCAGCATTGCCTGGCTGACCTCAGTCTCCTCAGTGTTGCACTCAAATCAGACTGATCTCATCCACCTTTTGTGCTGTACTGATTAATTGAACTGACTCACATAATCATGGCGGATGTGCCAATTGATTTTCAGCCTAATTATTGTGATACTGTGTCTGCTTTTTGAATGTGTTCACGGTTGATGGCTCTGGGCTTGGCCTCATGACGTTAGGAGTGGCATTCAACACGATACCAGACAATATTTCATATGATTTGCGTGAGAGATATAATATATTATGTTGGTTTTCCTAGGCTGTTAGCTGCATGTCTGTAAGGTCGAGTGCCTTATTAATGCCTTATGAGTCTATTAAACTAGTAAACATATCAATTACCTACGTGCAATTTACCATAGTTGTAGTTCCTATATTTTTTTATATAAAATAATAAACTAAATTTATAATTTTATAGGATTCTATTACCTTTTTATACCCAAAAAATACGTATTAACTGTAACTACTTTCTTTAACTTTAGTCAAATCATTTTTGAGTTAAACCAACTTCAAAATAAGTTCTCAGTTTGACCTATATGCATGCGCGATTATCTCGAGTTTAACTAAACCGATTTTGATGCGGTTTTTAGCATAATATTTTTCTGACATATTAATTTTAAGGGTGATTACTGGACTTAAATAATGTCGACGGTAAAGAAGTTCTAGTTGTTTCAAAGAACAACAGTTCTAGTACAATGTGAGCTCGTGACTACACAATCATGTTGAGTGCATTTGTACTTTCCTACCTATGACAGACTTTTGTCAATTCACTTGCACAGGGTCCCCTTAGGATTCAACACTTTTATCCTGTACAATAAGGTATAACAGAATTATTATATTAGTCAAAATTATAAAAAACTTTAGTGAAATAATGTATAACTTACTTTATATATAATGTACAAGTCAGGTGAGAATGTTAGAATAACACAATTTTGTAAATCGTTACA
The DNA here is from genome assembly GCF_023101765.2 of Spodoptera frugiperda. NCBI lineage: Eukaryota > Metazoa > Arthropoda > Insecta > Lepidoptera > Noctuidae > Spodoptera > Spodoptera frugiperda. Next base: position 4,284,364 of record NC_064217.1, on the reverse strand, counting down.
ACGTAGCTATCGAGCTATGTTCTACAATTTCGCTCATAAAACGTCAAACCAGTGGAAACCACCCATAACAAACTTACCGCCAACTCACAGGAAATTTTTCAATAAAAACCACCTTTAATTACTAATTAAATTTAAGGCTAAACATACCTGAAGACGAATCGTCAAAACAATGATTCGTCAATGCGGAATCACGCTGTATTACCGGTTTATAAACATTAATACTTTGAATCCGCTGTTTGTCAGACACTGAGCCATGCGTCACAAACCGTTCATTACTCGATGTTAATTGTAAGGGTCATACTTGGTAACCTCATGGTCTACGAATAGATGGGACGGATCATAGATACACGAATTGTAGACGTAGACGTAATCATTCGGTTTTGAGTGTCATTGACTCGGTTTTAAAGCAGACCTAATCTTTGACTCGAATTGAGTTCTTCATTAGTTTTGATTTTATGCCTAGCTTAGTTTATTAAACACTAATCACACTCATGACTTGTCATGTCTACAAAGTCGTAGGTAGTTATATATACAACTTATATTATAAGTAATGAAAAACTAAAACAAATAAATTACGTACCCTTTTGCTAAACGACTTTTTAAGAGGGCAAATCATCCAATGACTTCTCCCGCCTTGAACGAGGCGAGAGGGAGTGTCAGACTCTTACTGAGTAAAAACCACCCCGTTCCTACTCTTGCTTTTCGAGCCGGAGCCCCGGTCAATCCGACCTTTTTGTTAAACGACTACCAAGTACTAACTAAAGAAAGACTATGCTTACTCTCAGTAAAATAAATTATTAAGATGTGACAAGAAATATACCAACAGGTTTTCAAACTAAATAAATAGGTAATTTACCTAACGTACCTTATTTTCATTCCCCTCATATTTTTTGCCCGTGAAAAATGTAATTAATTTTACTAATGAATATTCGTTAATTGTTTCAGAAACAAAATGGCTGACGACATCATGAACTTCACAGACGAGGTCAGCGCTACGGTGGAGCCGAGCGAACTATCCAAGTAAGAACTTTTATATAATTTCTTCACACAAGCATTAACTAATTACGTAGTAATTACTTCCTCCTTTTTCTTCCTTTAAGATAGTCAGCATATACCTAGGTAACAGTAACACTTTGAATCTCTGAATACTCCAACAAATAGACACGAAATGTTTATTTTTTTTATAGTATAAGCCGGTAAACGGGTCACCTGATGGTAAGCAATCGCCGCCGCCCATGGATGTCTGTAGCTCCAGAGGTGTTACAAATGCGTTGCCCGCCTTTTGGCGTTTGGGTTGGGGAATTGTAAAACGGTATTTTTTTTTTATGGGACTTTTGTATCCACTTATCTCACTTATCTTTTCCTACATTGATATGTAGATCTTTATATTTTCTATTTTAGTAATCCTACAATAGTAATTACACGCGCGAAAGAAATATGCTTACGTAAACCAGATGAGGCAGCTTTTTTTCTATGTAAACACGCTAATATTATAAATCTGATTTGTGAGATTGTGTGTATGTTTATTACTCACTCACATCAAAACGGCTGAGAGAATCGGGATGAAATTTGGAACAGGAATGGCTTGTGGTCTGATATAAACATTGGCTACTTTTACTCTACGGGAACGCGGGCGAACCCGCGGGCAGAAGATAGTAGTAATTCATAATAATTTCTCACATTTACTTAAATCATTCTAGCAAATAGAAATAAAGATCACGGTAACCACTAATGAGGAAATCATCCTAAACAAAAAAAAACAATAAAAGATACTAATGAACGATATTAATTATCGTTTGTCAGTCACGAGTTTGTTTGAAGTCCTTCAACGAGACGTGACCGAGTCATTGTGATCGTAGTGTTGATCCTTTCTACTTATTTTCATAATATTGTCTTAGTTTAGACTAGTACCTATGCATATGGTGTTTAACTTGTTACATGACATTGTTTCTACATGAGTAAAGAAACGTCGAGAAGTTCATTTCGATATTATGATCTCAGAAGATTATGTATTGTATGTTAATCTTATATTTAACTTAGTATCACCTTTACTAAGTCGTAAAGGGCAGTCGTTCTACATTAAATACTGAAATTCAGTCGATTCTTGCTAAGACCCAATGCCAACCTTAATATAGTTGGGTAAAGGTCAATACTACAAAAATAGGTACCTACTTTAATACGCAACCTAATCTACGAATGGTTTATACTGATTTTAGACGAGTTAAGAAAAATTCAAGGACAAAAAGGATAATTATTTTAGTAAAAACCCAGTTCTTATTACGTCATACTTTTACTTTAAAAAGGAACAAAGCGAAATACTAATTAAGTTACACCCTTTGAGTCTATTTTGCAATTAGTGCTTCAAACATTTTTTGACTCACATTATTCCATTTTTAAAAATCCCTTTTTCTCTGTCCAGTATTTGCTATTTCATGCTGTTTCATTTTTACTCTGTGGCGCTGTTGAAATAACGTTACTGTGTATTCATACTTTTTCCCGCTAAAAAGTGTGCGTTGTAAAGCAAAAAATGTCTGTGCAAAAAGCTAAATATTTTGTAAATATTTTCAGTTTGAAAATATGTACTTTGAAAAGTTATTCCTGTGTTTTAAACATTAAACAATCATTAGTAAAGAATCGTCCTAGTAAACTTTAATAAAACGAATTTATATCTTTCCTAAGTTCTCATTAAATAACAAAATCATCTTGAATACCTGCTCCTAAGATCTACTCAGAGAATTTTCGCGAACACTTAAGTTAAAATAATCGTGTCTCGAAAATTCCTAGGATGTTTGACAAAGTTTCTCGTCTCTTTTTACTCTAGATCTTCTATTAAATACATTTACTGTCTCCAAAACCCCGCAGCCATTTTGTAAGTGAAACTCGTGACAGCCACTAAAATGTTACCTTTAACAAAAACTTCTGAATACTTTATCGACCAGATACAAAACTTGGGAAATTTTAGAAATGTCTTAGATTTTCTCAAAAAAAAAAAAGAACTTTGGATATATTTTGTGTGTATTATCTAATCTTGTGAGGCATTAGGGCTGCGTTTGGCGAACTAATCTGGCCATTAACTAACTATAAGAAAAAAGTTTTAGCTAAAAAGTCGTGCAACTGTGACGATAACGCAAACTTTCATCCTTATACATGACTGAAAAAGATCACTTAAGACTTGTAATTCTGTTGTAAAGTACAAATGTGACCCTGAGACCTCCAGAGAGAAAATAAGAAGACATCATGAGCCTACATTACAAACTATAAGTGCTAATTTTCCAACTTTTATCTATCAAAGTGTCATAAAGATTCTTTGAATCCGGTTTGCGCGGTGGCTGGGTAATCGGCTGCCGTGCAACGTGTAGTGGGATCGATTCCCGCACGGAGTAACTCTTTGTGTGATGCACAAGTTGTTGTTTCGTGTCTGTGTATGTGAACTTGTATGTTTGTAAACGCACCCACGACACAGGAGAAACTCCTAGTTTGGGGCAAAGTATTTTTAAACAAAAAAAAAGATGCCATTCAATATACGGAAACCAACTAAAAATCACTCTTGTTTCCCTCAAAATCTCTAGGGAAAGACTCAACACATATTCACGACTAGTTGTCCATTTATAAATGGCCATTTAATAAGCAATCAGAATATTCATTGATAAGTACGTAGGGAGAGGGCTGGGTCCACGCGCGGCAAGTCATTCGTCAAACGGTTGATGTCAAAGCACCGTACTAAACACATCCTGTGTCAGTACGACACTCCCATTATTATAACCGCACAGGATATCATTGAATATGGCGGATAACCCGGTTATTACTTGTTCTTACATATGTATGTGTGTATTATTTGATTGTGTGATTTTAGATTAGGCGAGATTTGGAATACTACTGTGGTACAATCAAATAATTATTGGTATTGTGTGTATTTTATTCACATAATAGGTATGTGTTAAATAAATGTTTCTTTCTTTCTTTTTAATTCATCCATTAAGATTTATAATATAGCAAGAGGACATATTGCATTTTAGGAAATGCAATATGTCCTCTTGAAGTATAAAATACAGTTAGCCATCGACCATTACAATAGAAACAGTTTACAGATCTACCTTCTACTCACACATTGTCACAAAAGATACTATTAGGCAAAAATAAAGAACAATTCTCAAACCATCTCTGTGTGAGAAGAGGCCTTTGGTCAACAATGGCTATTTATACGCTGTTGATGATGATGATGACATGGCAAAAAACTAAGCAAATGACAATATAACTCACTAATTTCCGCAAAATATGGATTTTCCAATTCTATAACACCGGCAATATAATTGAAGTGGCTTTATCAACCCCCTGGGGAAACAAAACACTATAAAAGTCGTGATAACAACTTCTACGTACGAAAAACACTTTCACTGTATACTCTTTGATGTTGTAGATTATCAAACAATGTTTGTGTATAGGGGATCCCTTATCACCAATATCGATACAATATCATTGTTTAAAAACGATTAGCTTCATATTATCCTGTTCATAGTCCTAACAGCTTTGGAAAATGTTCGACCATTTTTTTGCTTTTATATTTTTTGACGATGCGATTTGGTTCGCTTCCAGGTTCTCTCCAGGGCTGCTCACCTTCGCAGCCATAGTGACTGGCACCATAATGGTGGTCGGATTGTTTGGCAACCTCCTTACTGTCGTCGCGCTGCTCAAATGCCCCAAAGTGAGGAACGTGGCTGCTGCTTTTATTATAAGGTAAATATTCTTTTTTATGTTCATTTTAATACTCGTATAACATAGCTTTAGGTTATTAATAAAAGTAGTTACTTAAGTACCAATTCTTAGAACTTTGCTTTAAAGTTCTTGTATTCTAAAAGCCTTCTCTTTTACTTAATGTACTAAATAATATCAAGAATAAATGATTTTAGACATCATTTGTCCTGATACAATCAACAATAATAGTGAAGAAATTCCAAACCAAACGAAAACCATCCCATTAGCATTGAATCGTAGAACACTTAAATGGTTTCGAATCAAAGTTTTCCAATAACCATTTAATCTAAAAGTTTTACAACAATAATAATTTTGCTACAAATTACCACAAAATGTCTGATTGTTGCTTCTGGGAACGTAATCCGCCAATTTGTGAGGTGGAAAGTTACCAAAACTAATTTTATCTATAACTTTTACTTACACGGAAAACTTTTGATTGTTTAGCCACCCTGTAAACTTAGTTTACGGGCTTCTATCCCAATTTTTGTACTACAATATTTATTTTGTCGAATTTTCTTGGTTTTCAAATACTCACTTAATTAAACGAAACTAAAATTGTGCTATATATAGCGTGTATAAATTGTCATATAATAATACCTTAGTGTATCTTTCGTAGCAACTTATTATAATTTCTAACATTATACAAGAAATCGCTTAGAAAGATAATAAATTGCAATCCAAACTTAGACAGTCCTGGGAACATGTATTTCCTTTAATTGTAATAGCAGTCAAAGATTCTATTCATACCTTTATCGTTCTAATATTTACAATATCAATATTAATAAGAAACTGCATAAAATGTATACAGTTTCTTATCCAAAAATGCACTCCAAAAAATGTGAATTCAGTGTCCATGGACGATGCTTGGTCGCTTATCAGTAAACGACATGTCTGCTCACTTAGGTATCCCTAAAATATAACCAAGTATCTGTCTGTAGCTTGCTCAAAAATGCACTATATGACGCTCATTGATCATTATACACCCATGGTACTTACTATTAACACAAATTATCGACAACTATTGTTATCTAAGTCTTAGTCTAGACAATACATTCTAATAACGTCCAGAACATACAAGCACGTAACACCTAGTACTATAAACACATAACATCTACAAGACTTCTATGTAACATTTACACAAACAAAGATGAAATACATAACTATTATATGAGGGTGATATTCAACCATTGTGACGCTGTTATGTGACGTACTGCTAATACTAGTCGTTATAGCATTCCATAATTGGTTAAAATACATAACAAGTAGACCTTTCCAGTAATGCCATAATAGTCTAGTAATTTAACCGGCTGACGTATACATCAGCGATGCTGTGTCGTGCGCATATTTCTCGGAACAGAAAATTGAAACAGAACGAAATTATACTGTTTGGAATATGTTGAAGTTATTAAAGAGAGATTATCATTAAAGAGTTAAGAAGATGCCTTTCTTTTTGATTGAAACCCTTTTTTTGAGGGGCGCCTTGGACAAGGCAAGAGGAAGTTCCTACTCCTGTTTTTCGAGCCGAACCCCGGTATACTTTGACTACTTCCTATGTCCTTGCTTTCGTTTCGGAAAGCAAATTATTAGCTAATTGTTCCTTGCGGGAGATCAAACTGCAGCCTTTTGCGATGTGTAGTTTCGAAGTACCTATATTCACAATATGATAATTAAGTTGGTGTTGCTACAAGATGGAATCATAGGTATTATTACTTATGTTTGTCTGATAACCCCAACAAGGTATCTAATATAAATATAACACACCTCCACCCGCCTACGATTTACGGGAAACATAATTACGCATTATTGTTATCTTTATGTTTTCCCAAATAATACGGAAACTTTATGGAATTTGATGAACATGTTGTTCACTATCGGAGAGCTATGAAACCTGCGATTAATATAAAGATAAAATCAACTATATATTTTCGGAATAGTTATATACCTTGCTCCTAGTAGATGAAATGATAGCTTTCGTTCAATTTTTGTATCCATAATTCAAAGCGATAGCAATGTTCCAAAATTACACCGTGTATGGGAATATCTTGTGTCTTCCATTGGTATTTTACTTTAAAACAGTTGTTTGAGTAGCTCCGTGCGGGAATCGAACCCGCTACACGTTAAGCGGCAGGCGGTTACCCAGCCACTGTACCAACCGTGCAGTCCAACAATATAGGTTTATAATATGTGCACTTTTGTCAACCGATTCCGACACCAAAAAGTATTTAATGCAATTTGTCCTATGACCGACAAGGTCCTTGCACAAAAATCCTTCAATTGGTCGACTGTCGACCGATCATGATCGATGTTTCACCCTTAAGGTTATAGATACAGAGTAACCTTTTAGTAACTCATCGATCAACTCTGTAATCCTTACATCCAACATACACTTTGTATGTCAATATAGAAGTTCATTACTAATACGACCACTACAATTTTTAATGACGGTCTACACCTTAAACAATAGCAATATGTTACGCGAATATTCCGAGAATTAATTACTTATTATAAACAACATGAAATAGAATTAGTATACCCAAAAAAAATGTGTTAAAAGTTTTCCAAAACAAAATAAAAATTTACTGATTATAATTATGTACGACTTTTTCATTAAGTGCTATTTCCAAACATCCCACATAAAATCAGTCATCCCACAAAAAGTGTATCTAAAAGTAGTTTGGTAATTGATGGCACAGGCGTAAAGTATCATTTCAACCATTCGTTAAAAATAAAACCTTTAAACAAAATTCCTGTCCATTTTTGCTGTAAAACATTTTTTGCTAGGAAAACAGATACGTGTCTATTGAAAACGGTTTAAAAAGGTCCGCAGTACCGTGCTGAATGACCTCTCTAAACGTTTGACATCCAAATAGGTAACTCGATATTTTCGTATGCCCCACAAACGTTTCCGCTGTATTCAGGGCCCTCTATACTATTCACAATACGCTGTACAAAGTATTATGTTCAATAGCACTATTTACGATACTAAACTAAATTTAGGTAGAATGGCACGGATAAAATGTACATTCGTCATTATTTTCAGGCACTTTACCTGATATACGCACAAAATAAATATGTATTTCATTGATGATATATGTAAATTAATTATTATGTTATCGGCTTACTCACGTAATTGTTTGACGAGGGACTCGACTAGTTTCAAACCATGCTAGAGGCTCATATTCATGAGTAGCATTCCGCGACCAACGACGCGACGATTGTCGCGCTGCTTAAGCTGATATGATATAATGTTATCACATATTAATTAATTTAGTATGTCTCACGAAAGTTACAATAAAATTATAATATATGTAGTTAGTATAATCGCTAACTTTAACTGTAGATACTAATACCTATTCATCATTATTCCAGTCTTTGCATAGCGGACTTCCTCTTCTGCGCCATAGTGCTCCCATTCGCCATATCTGGATTCTGGACGCGGACCTGGTCTCATGGGGGCGCACTGTGCAAGCTGGTCCCGTTCCTGAGGTACGGGAACGTCGGAGTATCCCTCCTGAGCATCGCCCTCATAACCTTGAACAGGTAAGAACCTCCTGGGAGGTATTATACTCAACAAAGATATTCAAAACACGTAGATATTTGCCTAAGAATTTGTTCCAAGTAAAACTTCGTGAATGAAGGCTTCGATTTTAGCCCTCTTCCAAAACAGATTTAAGATCTTAAGCCTCGGTTTCGGGATAAATTCAAGACACTATAAAGTTTTCAACAACGAAAAAGTAGTAAGTAGTTTAGATACTTTGGAGCCTATGGTCTTAATTTTAGATGTTGAAATATTAAACTTAGGTGCTACACAATTCCAGTAAGACATACCTAAATTGGTAAAGTTGAGTGCTTTTAATGGTAAATAAAGTTTGCAACACTATTTTTGGAATCGCCGATAGACATTTTGGTGACCCTTTGGAAGCAAAAGTATTTTACAAACACTATCAGACTTGGAAAATGTATAAGCCTAATTCATTTCGGCGAAAAATAGACATAGTACCTCATTACGCATAATATCTTAGCCTTTACACTGTAAAACGGAGAGCAAGAGACGTCCTTCCAAATCATTTCCTCAATCACACAGCGTCTATCAGGCATACTTATTGACCAATTGAAGTGGTATTAAAATTTGCTAGACAGCACTCCTGAAGTCATCTCACGTTTGACCTTGAAAACATTATCATAATAGACTAATCGCAATAACAAACCGTAGCTGATCGCAGAGAGAATTGATTTTAGTCGCGGCTATAATACCGTGAATAGTTAAAGAATATGACGATGTAATTGCTAAGAGTTTGGTACGAGTATTTAGAAACGTGTGTAGGAATAAATTGTTGTTGTACTACCTTTATTGTACATCGTAGACGCAGCTTTAAACTTACTAACTTCGTCAACATTAGATTCTTTTTTTATTAGAAAACTTTGCCCCCACACTAGCATTTTCACCTGTGTCATGGGTGCGTTTTCAAACATAAAATTTCACGTGAACATGACACCTGGACCCGAAACTACAATTTGTGGATCATACAAAAAGTTGCTCAATGCGGGAATCGAACCCACTACATGTTGCATGGCAGCCAGTTGCCCAGCCAGCGCGCCAACTGTACATTCGTACTTCAGATGATTCCACTAGATGTAATATCTTTTAGACTTCTGCTATTTCCCAAATACTACACATCTACACTACAACAACACTATTCTAGAAAATAATAAGCGGACTACTAAATAAAACAAATTCGTCTCTATTGTTAGTTCAGTTAGCAAACATGGCAGTTACATGCGCACTAAAGCACTAACATACTCGTAAATAATGCATTGCACATTAATTTCAACTCACAACTATACTCAATGCAAATCCCGACACGTTATTGTCTGTAGACCATAGAGGTCGGCAATCACAACGCGTGTGGTCCGACCTTTTTCCTTTGCCAATGTTTATTAAAGCAATAAATAATAGTCTCTGGATTGTAATGTTTATAAATAGAAAGCTTATGTTTCGGTAAACTCTGTTTATAGAAATTCCTGATGCGTAATGTGGAAATGTCATACCTAAATAGGATTAAGTCCATTGACCGTGAGGTACACGTGTCGGTTCTCGACTTTCATTGAATAAATAAATAACGAAATTATTGTTTGATGTGTTTTTTCACTAAGGTAGTTGAATCGTGGATTTATTCATGAATCATTACAGGTGTAACAAAAATACATAGGTAGGTACATACATACAGAGTTCTAAATGTAGCAGACTATGAATACATTTTTTTACCATTAAAATAAACACGCATTATAACCAAGAATCTGTAGGTACTATGGGATCTTTGAGGTGGTTTTAGTGACACCAATTGTTTCTCAGCAAAAACCTAGACGCCTTTTAAAGGTTTAGGTTAAGGTACTATGTCTATATACATAAGATTAGAGCCTGTATTAATATACCAAGTACAATTCTTGACTCTACATTACTTCAAGTAGCCTTTCAAATCTAAGCTGTCGATTACTACACCTGCTTCTAACATGAACATTAGTCAGCTCCCACGTCATAACAATTTGTACTAAGACAGTCTCTCTATCCTCAGGTACATAATGATAGCGCACCACAGCTGGTACTCCCGCGTGTACCGCAAGCACAACATCGCCATCATGATCGTCTTCTCCTGGATGTTCTCATACGGCATGCAGATACCCACCCTTGTAGCTGTATGGGGTAAGTTGGAACTTTTTTTTATGACGGTGGAAACCTTCAAACGTCGCCTAGCTTTTTGGGGAGAAAGACTAGGGAATCGCCATACTGATATTGACTCTCATGGTGAAGCAGATCACCATGGCAAAGAACAGCATCACGACCTGGACGTGGCGCACTCCCAGCATTGCGTGTGGGATTTTTACTTCACTAAAACCACCCCGGTCGCCACCTTCAGCACCGATAAGGGGCACCGAGGCCTCTAACTAGACCTGCTCCGGAGCCCCCCACATGTAATCTCCAAGAAATCTTAACATAGGTACTTTCTAAGTCAGTGTGCTCCATCTTCAGCCATACCTTCGCTTCGTCGTTCTGGCAGTAAGCGGGTGGACAAAAACAGACTTATCAACGCTAAAGAAAAAAAAATATGTGTGAAAAATCTTCAGTTAGCTTTGTATAATTTTATTATTTTTCATGTTTTCGCAAGTTTTAGACGTCTTGTGATAAAAATGTTTTTCTTTCTATTCTTTAGTTTTTATTCTGCACTTCTTCGTAAAAAACCTTCCTCGAACTTCAACGAATAATTGTAAAAGAAAATTAGGGAAATTGGTCTAGCTTTTCTCGAGTCTGGTTTTACCTAGAGCTCTAGAAGGAATTATGCTAATTGGATTCTACAACTTTCTGATAGAAGAACTAAAAACTAGTGGATGCTATCTGCATTTACCTATTAGTTTTTAGTAAAGTAGTAATAAATACTCTTCCTCAGGTAAATTCGACTACGACCCGGAATTGGGAACATGTTCAATAATGCCTGATGACAACGGGCGCTCAGCCAAGACTGCTCTATTCGTCATAGCCTTCATAGTCCCAGCTCTGCTGATCTTCATATGCTACGCTAGGATCTTCTGGGTAGTACACAGGTAAGATGCACTTTTGTTTAAGAAGACTTAATTTATTTCTGGACACAAAACATAGGCTGCGTGCTAAAAAATCGATGGGTATAATTCTAATATATAGCCGAATTGTGGTGATAATCGCAGTTGCACATACGGTCATTCAACCAATAAGATAGTATAGTCATAGACCTGTTGCTTATGTGTAAACAATACACAATACAAAAAGTGTATGAACATGAGAATTACCTCTTCGAAATCATCTGTTTACCTTTATCTAAACTAACACGTATTTATGTACAGATGACGAGTTTTACATCACAACATTATACCTATGTCTAGCCAATTTATAGATTTAGTCACATATTGATGCTTCGCTATTATAATCATTATGTCTATATGAGAAGACAATACTAAACACTACGGTGATTGAACAAAACATTAAACGGCACGAACAGGAAACACGTTTGAACGGCTCTAAGCCACGTACAACTACAAAGTGTAATGATAAACATGACTCTGTGTTGGCTATGAGAGCCTGGTACCTGTAGCTACTGTCCAAAACTGCGTTTGTATTTACTGGAGTTTATGATTTCTAGTCATTACCTAATAAATAGGAGATAAAAATGGGAAATTATGACAATAGTGTGATGCCAGGTTCAAATTGAATAGTCGGCTAAAATTTCTTGAAATTTACGGTTAAAAACATATTATCATCGAATTTTGTTAATAAATTGTTATTGGGACAAATAAAATAGCTGATAAAAAGCAATTATTCCGAACAACTCTCTATAAACCACGTAAAAAGCAGGAATAATAAGATTGTCCGACCCTAAAAAAGGATTTTAATTAAAGAACATTTTCAAAGGCCAAAAAAGAAAAGGAAAGCTTGCAAAGAAAACGGTTAGAAGCAGACTGTTTAAACTAGACGAGGCTAAGACAAGATGTAATGGACTGTATGCGAAGTAGGACGAGTCTGCTCATCATAACTTAGCCGCGAGGGACAAATCCCATTTACACTTTCATATCATTGCCGCCTAAGATGAATGTTATATGACATTACAGGAAACCCTCATACTTTATAAGTAGGACGATAACTATGACAAAAATGTGTCTGGGGTAAAAGCAGTTTTGCTATTTATTGCTTAATTGTATAGGCTTCTTGATGAGCCATCTCAGCTTTTTTTTACATGGCGGTATACTTTGCAACCATTATAAAACGCACAAAATATACCGAACCTGGTTAAAACTACGATCAGCTGTCGGAGTGTGGTTGACGGAAATCACGCCAACTTTTGAAAAATGCATGATATCGGTTTGTTGCATATGTAAGTCTTTGACTACCAATAGGGAACTGTTGAAGGCAAATCCTCCGCTAACGTCGGTCACCGGTGACCACCACGGTGTTCAATGTGTTAATAAATAAATATTGATGTATAATGTTCACAGCTCAGAGCAGCGAATGCGGGAGCATCAAAGATCCCAGCACACGAGCCCTGGTACTCTCAACAACAGCACGGACAAGAGGTCTACCATCAAGGATAATAGGGAGACGAAGGCCAGGCGTAACGAATGGAGGATCACCAAGATGGTGCTGGCCATCTTCCTGTCTTTCCTCGTCTGTTACTTGCCCATCACTATCGCGAAGGTGGCTGACAACCATGTGCATTACCCTGGTAAGTTTATATTTAGTAGACTTAGCTTAGGTTATAGACATGGCTTCATATCCCCAAAAAGACGAAGATGTAAGCAAAATTGTCAGCGTTTGTTATTAATTTGAGTTAAGAGTTGATGGAAGAGAAGACTAAGCAAGCTAATGAAAATTGAATTGCAATTAACGTCGTTTTAATGTCTATAGGTACTTCACCATAATCTATCCTAGTGAACTGTAATATTAAGATATTAGTGCATTTCCTAGCTTTTATTCTCACTCATATTTACCTAATTTTGTTTCCAGTGTTCCACATCATGGGCTACCTTCTCCTGTACGCGAGCGCATGTGTAAACCCGATCATCTACGTGATAATGAACGCTCAGTATCGGGCTGCGTACGCGGCGGCGTTGTGCTGCCCTCTAGCGAGATTGTCAGGCCTCACCAGCGGTGCGTATCCCTCCTCGCCGGTCGCATGCCAAGCCGTCAGGAAGTCGGAACGCACGTCGGCTCTCGCCTCATATATCAGACCGTGAAGGTATCATTCGATGCAACGCGCTACTGGCAATGGTCGCTTTAGGGTTGTGGTGTTTGTTTGTACCATGTAGTTGATGTAGTTTGTTTAACTTTCATTATGTCGTTGTGTGTAAAAATGTTCATAGTTTGTATTCGTAGTTACTTACTAAATTGTGGCTGAGGCGTATGACTTAAAGTGATTTTTTTGCAATCGTTTTGTAATTGCTTTCCTTTTCAGATCATTATTAAAAGAAACAAGAGATCTAAATCGTCATAAAGATAGAGAAAATATATCGAACTATTACCATGCAGCGCTTTGTATCATATTCATAGTCTCATTAACTACATATCCAAAGTGCACGACTTCCAAGTTTTACGAGAGCACGATTCACTAGTCTTAAACGATGTTTCTTTACACACATTCACACTTCCATTCAAGTTCACTAACCTTGCCTTGTCTAAACAATCACTCACGTTCCAATCTCTGTAACGACTCCTTACAACAATTAACTAGTCCTTTATTCTTTTTAGAGAAATGGAACGAGCGTCACGGGTACAACTACAACAACACACAAACGGCGCTCAGCCAAGTGTCACTGGGGGAGTCGAGAGCCGACCCTCGGGGCACCCTGGCGCCTGCAGGCCCTGGCGGAAGATAAGTGCCAGGTCCCCGGACTCGCACAGCGCTGGCCCCGCCCAAGGCGTCGGACCGGCCACAGAGACTGTCAGCTTCGGGCCAAAAATAGGAAATAGACATTCTGGACACAAAATAGGATCACTACAAAGCATTCACGCCAAAACTGACACTCGACCCCAAATAACAGGGTCTCAACAAAGTATTGGTGCGAAGTCTACTGGATCTGCAATCAGACCTCTGACGGGATCTCAGTTAAGTTTAGGGCCAAAAGTCACTCGATTCCAGATCGACGATTTGCGAAGTGATAGACAAACCAATGTATAGCGACTTGTCGCTCATTTATATGACATACCAAAGATATTGTAAGACTTATACCAAATATTTTATTTTGTATCTAATGAATTTACTTAAATGGAACCATAATTATGTAATCATATTTTATAAATAATTTCACTTAGGTAAATCCCTTCAGCATTGTTGTTGGGAAAAAATGCTCTCTTATTTTTTTGTATAATTTATTTTTAATTCATTATCTCAATCAATATCCGTCCTATAATGAGCGACAAGTAGCGATATTCGACATAATATTAATATGTAAATAAGATGACTTTTAGTTAGTAAGAAATATTAATGAAAGAATTAAGTTTTCTGTCTTCCAAAATACTCTTTGTAATAAAGATAGGTTGTGTGCTGTCGACATTATGCAGAGTGCCTTTTAAATAGATAGTACCTTTTAGATAAATAAGTAATACAAGTTTATAACCTGACATGGGTACATAAGCTTTATTTTATAAGCCTACGGCAGCATAAAGTTTTAAACAATTATACATATAATATTTAAAATATACTGGGCAACCTGTATTTCTACTTTTATAAAATACATTCCGTACTTTTAAGCATTTGACTAATTAAAGCAAGATTAAATATCATATTGTAAGTGCTCATTTTTAAACATACCTACCTATTTAAAAATATCGTTAGGGAACTACATTCCATGTATGTAAAAAACACGGCCAAAGATATAGCTATAAAGTTCTTAAATAAAATGTGAAACTATTCTATTCCACTACCAAATCATTTAAAAAATAGGGATGATGGGATATGATTTTCTTTTTTTATTAAATCCCTCAATCTGCGTACCTACCGAATTGATGCGAATTTGTACGTGTTTTTATTTTTAATAATTCTTTATTTCTTTCTTTTTTTTCTATTTGGTTCACTATGAAATTGAAATCTGAAAATCTTTAGACCACTGTAAAATATTTTGTTATTATTCTTTTATCTATTTAAACGACCTATAATAGCGACACGATAACTACAACCAATGACGTCATAACTTACAATCATAGAGAAATATTTCAAGCGTGACGTCATTCGTTATTTCAATTCCATGTGTCGCCATATTTTGTTTGTTGATTGCTTTTAAGAATAAAGTTTTTTGTTGGATGGCCACCCATAAAAGAAAATAAAATAAAATTCATATTTATGGCCATCATCCCTATACTTACCTACCTACAATTTATATTGTAAAACTGAACAGTATTTTGTATGAATTTACGTAAGTTTAATATTTAATATTGTATGTTAGTAGGTACTACACCAATATGCCATATATTATGTAAGGAAATATTTGAAAATTGTAATTAATTAATTTGTAAATAACTGGTTGATTCGTTATTTATTACTTTTTTGTTGATAGGACTTAGCGTACCATGTATAATATCGGAATTAAAAATATCAAAGGTTGTTTGAAAAATATAATACATGTATTATTTTAATTTTTGTTTCAATAATCCTTATTACAATTGTACAACTATGCAACTTCACGCCTTTTATTCCCGAAGGAGTAAACATTAGGGCACATAATGCCGCTATTCAATGTACACCCACTTTTCACTATTTGTGTTATAAGTCCTATGTAATAGGGGTTGAGCCTATAGCCCATATACTGAGTAGGTACAATTCCAGACTCCGTGCTACTACTGAGAAATTTTCGAAAAACCGAATAAAGCTCAGTACCTAATACTTTGCCTGACCTGTGAATCAAACCCAAGAGCCCTTGTACGGCAGTCGCACTCGACCAACGAGGCAGTAAATTACAAATTATGTATTTTAATACGAAGTATCGTTTTGGAACAAACCTAATCAACAACATATTATGTGTACCTATAAGGTACCGAGGTACCTTACCTATACAACATACCTATTAGGTAGGTACACAATAGTGGTTAAAAGAGCAAATAGGCAAATAATAAATTATATGTAGATAAAATAGGTAAACAATATCTACAATAATAATTGTACAAATTATGTATTTTAATACAACGTATCGTTTTGGGACAAACCCAACCAACAACATAATATTATGATTTATGTGTACCTATAAGATACCGAGGTACCAAGTACCTATACCTATTAGGTACACAATAGTGGTTAAAAGAGCAAATAGGCAAATTCAATTGTTATAATTATTTAACTTTTTGAAGCAACGGCGTAAAGTAAGTAACTTCAAAACTACTAATCAAAAGAAAAGAAAAAAGACAGAGATAGATATACAAACTTGCCATCGACAATAATTAGATAAAGTAATTTTCTATAGGTATAAACAATTTGGTGATTAGTAGTGGTAACACTAAAAATCTTAAAAATCGATTTCAAAAAAGTATTTTTGGATTAGTCAGTCATTATTTGTTTCGTTTGGTTCAAGAGTTATTAAAATATTCGAAATAGGCAATCTTTATCCGAAAAAGATAAATACAAAACCATTTTAGATAATATGTAAGTAAGAAAAACTGCATAAAAAGGAACGTAGATTAATGTCAAAATGAATTGACATTTCACAGTCACTAACAAAATGACATCAGTAATAAGCAGAGATTTTACTGTCAGAAATAAATTAAAGTAAAATGTTCAAGCGTGTACGCTATACAGCAATAATTACTTAATATTGTGATTAGTTAAATAGATATATTAAGTGGTGTTTCCATAATGAGCCTTATTTATATTTAAACATCTAACAGTTCTAGTGAAGTGCATTTGATGAATTTAGTGTAGTGTAATTGTAAAATACAAATAAAAATGGATGTCGTCGGCAGCGAAATTGGGCAGAAAATGCGGGTAAATATTGAGAAATAATGCTCATAATATACATATAATCGGTTATACTGTGTAATTGATTAATATCTGTATAAAATTTACTTGAATCATAGTGTAAATATATCGTAAATACCGTATTATAAATGTTATGAAAAGTGGTCCTTATCCGTGTTAAATTTTGACACTGAAAATAAGGCAATAGTTGATGTGTGTATTGATTATTGATATTTTACTTTCAGTCAGCCATCAAGGCCAAGCTGACTGAGTTGGGGTGCTATGTTGGTGAGTAAGAACTTTCATAATTAATAGTAATGATCTGTATGGCTTCATTTCGATATTTTATCCCCAATTTGATTCAAAGATGCATGTGTTATTATTTCTAATCCAATTATCCAAAGAAAACACCACATGCAACTTTGTCAAAACATTTATGAAGCTGTTCTTAAACAGTTGAACAATAAATTGTATTATAACAGTAGCTAAGTACTTATCAATATTTGTGTGTGGGGTTTTATAACATGTGGTATTTATCACAGTGTTTATATATCAAAGACTGCTGTTTTTATATTAATATCTATACCCAATTGGAAATGGCTATTTAAAATATGAACATAAAGCATTTACTCTGTTGACCACCATAGGTAATTCAAAGTATCTACTTAAAACTTAAACAGAAGTACACATCACACTCTTAGAATGAAAGTGGCCGAGTCCAAAACCTACAAGTTGTGAGACATGAGCTAGAAAGTCTCAGAAAATTGTAGTATTGAATACATTTTAGTATATCTCTTCTGTATTATGACATACAATTGATTTTTACTGGATTTATGGATTAGTTTTTTGGTTGTAGAGTATATTTTATAACACCAGTTTATGATAAAATTGAATGTTACAGAAATTTTGAGTTAAATCGCTTTCATTCTAAGAGTGGCAAGTAACAAATTATACATTACTCTATATTTTACAATTTGAACTATAAAAACATAATAATAAAATACCACAACCTCATTAAACATTCCTTTTAATTAGGTAATTAATCCATTAAGTAATTACAAATAAGATTAATGCAATAATAATATTAGCTAAATTACATCCTTATATTTAAAAACCAGTTATGGTAATAGATTTAGCTGAGGCTGTAAAAACACCACATAACTAAGTGTTTCAAAAAGTTTTGGTCAAAATTAATGCTTCCAGTCATTTTTGTTAAAGCCATCAACTTAAAGGAGATTATCTTAATTCATATAGGACAATATGTAATGCTTAAGTTTACAATTTTGTTTATAATGTTGGGTTAGTGACCATACCATTAAGACTATCATATATGGCATATAAACTTGGTGTTACAGGTTTGTCTCCTCTATGGTGAAGGGCAGCTCAATTTATTATTGGAAAAACTTAAACTTGGCATTGTCTGTACTCAGATAAGAATACTGACTCTAATGACATGTAGATGACTAATTTATATTTTACTGTCCGTCTTGTAGATTATTTTTAAATGTTATTAGACTCATAGTTTTTATTTTCTTATGGAAACAAATACTTCCAAAGATAACTATATTAATTTGAAATATCGCGTGACATTACTTCTGGTACATTTTATATATAGAAATGACGTTTTTTCTCCCACTCGTAAACTTTGATTGGTTTTATCTCAGTATAGGTATCTTATATGGCAAAATAAAAAAATAGGTGACTAATATTTTTTTTACCTATACACTTTAGAAACATCTAAATTGAATTTTCCGTCTGTTGTGTCTGTAAAGCTAGGTGGTTGTTCCAAAATACACTTTACCTGTTAGAATTACGAATTAGACTACATACATACATACATATCATCACGCCTTTAGTCCCTGAAGCATTAGGCAGAGGTGCATATTATGGCACATAATGCCACTGTGTACACCCACTTTTCACAATTTATGTTGTAAGTCCCATGTAGTAGGTGGTGAGCCTATTGCCCTATACCGGGCACATTTTCAGACTCCGTGAATCATAGTCCGTGAATCATTCATGGTCTGTGAATTAGACAAGTGCATAAGAAACTAAATCTTATTTTATCTACATTTCTTATTCCTCAGACGATGAATTACCTGACTATGTGATGGTGATGGTTGCCAACAAGCGCACTCGAGCGCAGATGGAAGATGATCTGCAGTTGTTCCTGGGTGACAACACTGAGCTGTTCGTCAACTGGCTACACCAAGTATTAAAGAAGCTGCAGGAAGTTACTGTAGCCACTCCTCTCAGTAAGTTAACAATTACATTTTTATTAAAACTATGATTATTGTAATGTTTGTTTAATATGTACTTTAAGAGAAAGGGTGAGATATGGGTCCCAATAATAGAGAGCTTACTTATTGCTGTTCATAATTTCCGATCCCAGATTTCACATTATTATTGAGAATTTTTAATTGTTTTTTTTATTTTATTTATTTATTAATTTCTCAATAATACTACCTCAAGAACCTTTGTCCTGAACTCGAGACACCTTTCTCAACAATAATATTTTCGATCAGTTGCCAACCTAACAACTAAAACTTGATGATAAAACTTGTTACTTATTTACTATCACACCTTCCACAGAAACAGCTGAACGTGAAAAAAGCAAAGAGAGATCGGATTCGAAAGAGAGAAAAAGTAAAGAAAAGAAAACTAAAGAGAAACAAAAGAAAAGTGATGTGAAAAAGTCAAAGAAAAAAGATAAAGAAAAGCTTTTTCGTAAGAAGGATGACAAGAAAATTCACAAGACTAAGAAGAAGAGTAAACATCACGATATAATTCGTCCGAACATACCACCATTGCTTATGAACATGGAGAAGGAATCTGAACCTTCGATCACAGATGTGTTTGCTGGCCAAATACTTAAAAACCATGGAATTACTCTTGAAGTAACTCAAGAAGAATCAAAGCCGGAGAAAAAGCCTGTTGTAGTGGAACCTAAAAGGCCAATTCTACCTATAATAGACCCTGCAACAATATCATCACAACCAGAACAATTAGAGACAGAAGAAGATTCTAGAAGAAATAGTCTATCATCCCTCGGTGCCCCAAAAGAAGATCAAATTAAAGAGATAAACCAAATTGAAGCTAAGATACAAGGGTTAAAGCAGAAATTGGCGGAGCAACTAGATTCAATGTCAGACGATGAAGACTTCTTGAATATAAGGACGGAAGCTGAAGAGTTGATGAATGATTTTGCTGAAGATGTGTTTCAGGTATGTTTTCTTAATTTTTTTTATCATGATGCAATGCACAATACGAATAATACGTGAAGAATTCGCTAAAAAAATACTTTTCGCCTGTAAACATTTTACTACACACTGACTACAATAAATCCTAGATTCCATAGTTTCGCTAAGAATTTTCGAACACAGTAAAATTTCATAAAATTGGTATACCGGTATCGGATTGGAGACACCGTGCATTATCGCCACTTACAAGTAATTGCTCTAAAAAATATATACACACACTTAGGCGTTTGTCCCGAGGGCATAGGCACTTAGCACTACAGTGCCACCTCTTAGTAACCTTAAGTAATTCTGTAACACTTTAACCTTCACTATTGACCAAGTAATACAATGTAATTTATTTTTATTCCAGGAAATATCACAACAGGCGCCACAGGTTCCAGCCCCAGTCACAGTAACTCCACCAATGGAGCAGTCCAAATCTCCTAGTCCCCCACCTCTCCCTAAACCCACAGAGCCCCCAAAAGAGCTCCCTAAGGACCCCATAGAGACGTTACCACATATAGAACTAAAACTCCCTAAAAGACCTGTAAGGGACAGGTTAGGGATCCGAG
Organism: Spodoptera frugiperda; assembly: GCF_023101765.2. Lineage (NCBI taxonomy): Eukaryota > Metazoa > Arthropoda > Insecta > Lepidoptera > Noctuidae > Spodoptera > Spodoptera frugiperda. Next base: position 4,263,337 of record NC_064217.1, on the reverse strand, counting down.
AAGAACCTAAAAAGCCAGAAGTGAAGGAAAAAGAAGCGAAAAGGACAGAGAGCCCCGAAAGGTTGTTAAATTGCAAGTTTGAGGTAGTGCGATTAAATATGTCAGATACATTAATTATTATTGTTAATTTAATTTCGTGTTGCTTTTTATTGCTGGCCATTATCATTATTTTGTGGTTAATAATAAAAACTGGGCATTTTGCATTCCATTCCCATCGATAGTTCCAATGCATAATCAAAAACAAATTTGAATTACACTTGGGTATTTCCAAAATTCTTAAATTCGACATATTTTTTAAAACTACTTATACTTTGTTTAGCGAACTCTATTCCTTAGTCAGAAAATATAATAACGATATATTTTTCAGATTTACACCTGAACGCGAGCCAAACTTCTGGCCCCCAAATAAATCAGCCAAGAGTCGGCTCGGGGAACATCCAGATGCTTCCAAAAGAAGTTCTGTACCCGAGGAGAAAGTGGTAGAAAAACCAGAACCACCACCTAAAAAATTGACATCAAAGTAAGTATTGGTATTTGTAGTTTATCCTGATTTTTAAGTTTACTTTGTTAAAACAATGCTGAAAACCCAACCAATTAGTGAGGAAACAGATTTCTATATTAGATACTGAGAATTTTCGTTGCGACCGGCAACCGAAAACATAACTTTCCTCGATTCCAAGAGCCAGAAACAAGCATAATCCTTGTGCTCTCCCAATCCTTTATTATCAACTTGGGCGCGTCCTCACTCTGCTCGGCTCCTATCGACAGTAGCGTGATATTGAATTTTATAGCCTTCCTCGATAAATGCATTATCCAACACAAGAATTATTTATTCAAAATTGGACCAATAGTTCCGGAGATTAGCGCGTTCAAACAAACAAACAACCTCTTCAGCTTTATATCTTAGAATAGATGTAGATTATCTTAATATAACATTGTTCATTTCTTCCCCCAGGGTATCAGTGTTAGAGAACCGTCCTAGTCGTGCAAGTTGCGCCAGTGTGGTGCGAGTGAGGCCACGACCTCGAGTGTCCACGCCAGCCAACAGTTTGCTACTCAGGGCTGTTGCTGATGCTCACAAAAGCTTGCTCAATGTAAGTATTCCTGGATTATAATGATTATACTGTACTCTTAAACATACTTTGTAGTAGTATAACCTAGTATTTTAGTAGTTATATAATTTAAAACTGAGGTCTAATCAGATTTTAATTACATTTATCTAGATGATAGCCAACATACAAACTTTACTCTTATTATCTGAATTTTCCCTTTACTACAATGTTAGTGAAACTAAGTCTGTATAAGTAGTTATTTATCTTTTTTAAAGATTATAAGATAATAATACCAATTGTAAATTAAATAAATAATTAAACTTCAACTGGATAAATACAGCAACGCATCTCTTTATTTCAGGCACCACCAAAAGTTGAAACAGAGCCACAGATCAAACGCGCGCTAGTGCTGCCGATGCGGCGATGTGTGGAAGCTCAGAAGATAGTCATACAAGTACCTGCAGACACATCACAGGTGGACGACCGAGGTGACAGTATTAGTCTTGGGGACAACGACAGCGAAGATGAAAAGAGTTCCAAGTAAGTTGATTTGATAGTATTTTTTAATATTAGACCTCATGCAGTAGTATTTATTTAAGTCTTTTAACCAATGATAGAACATTTGCTAATGTCAAGTCGTTAGTCAGTCAAATTGTAGAAGTATGCTTGACTAATAATGTCTAACTATTATTAATTACACATTAATTTACTATAAAGAGCTCTAACACTAGTCATTTCGGGTTTCTTTCTGCAACTATTACGTTTATTAAAACAAACATTTCTTATTTCCTAACAATGTTCTTACATTTTAAACCTAAAATCGAATATCCAAAAATATTTAATTAAGTATATAACATTGGAAGGCACATTTGAAAAGCAACCATAAATCTAAACTGTTAATGATCATTTCAGAGTAGCGAGTGATGTAGATAGAGAAGAATACATACCGGCTCCCATCACGAAGAAGATTGTCAACAGCGAGTACACGCCCTCAAAGAGGAATGAAGGCAGGACTGCTAGTAGGAAGGACGACACTCTCATTATAGAGACCATGTAAGTTACCAATACAAAACATAATAATATGTATAAGTTTACGCTTTTTAATCACCAAAAGAATTGGTAGATGTGAACTGTCTTTTATATCACCCACTTTTCACCAGTTCTGTGTTATAAGGGGTGAGCCTATTGCCATACACTGGTCACCACAATTATAAACATCGCTAAAACTTTGGCCGACCCAGTGGTCGTACCCGAGACATCGTACTCGCCAATCGTATATTACGAAGTCAACCAACGAGTCAAGATATTCAAAGTTTGATTAAACAGTCTTGTGACATCTTTTAAGTCTAGTTAAGTTTGTTCAAAATTTGTATACATAATATTAACAGAATTGTTTTATCTCTTTCCAGCAACATACACAACCCTTCTGTGGACAAAGACAAGAACACACAATTCATAGTCACAATGGATGGTTACCATCCAAACGCATTTCTAGCAAAGAAACTACTCACAGAAGGATTACTAAGCGAAGAAGATGAAATCAAAAAACTAGAATCATCAGATACTGTAAAAACTCCAGAGATTAAGGAAACCAAAGCAGTAGAAGAAGAAAAAAAAGAGGCACCACAGAAGAAAAGACTTAGTAATTCTAGTGCGGAGAGTGAAACTCAAGTTATTATTAAAAAAGAAGATAAAGTTGAGAAGAGAAAGAGTACAGAAGTATTAAAGCTTGACCCTGTACCTGTTAAGAAGAGAAGAGCGTCTCCTATAGTGTTTGATGTCGATAAGAAGAAGGAAGAGAAAGAGCCGGAGAGAGTTAGAGAGAGAACAGAGAGTGCGAGCAGTGACCAACATGTTACTGTTGCAACTGTCACTAATACACATAAATATGATTCTGTGCCACCTTGTGAGTATTGCTTGTTTGTTTATTGTAAGACTTTATATTATTATTTACTAGGTTTCCATCTCATATTGTTAGGTAGAATTTTAGCATTATTAATCAATTTTAAAAGAGCTTAATGGAGTATTCATGGTAGGTTAGCCTACCCAAAGGCTGTGTGTAACTATGACGATGTTATGAAACGTTTTTATTTGGCCACATTTATAACATAATTGCGTTGGTAATGAGGTTTAAAATAAATATTAAATACTAAACAACACCCTGTCGATAGTGCTATTACTATCTATGTCATTCTATTAACAACTTAACTCAACTACAAACAAAGGCGAATTTTAACTAAATCCTTTTTATTTCCACAGTAAGTGCAGCTGAGCGCAAGTTAGTATGGTGTCGTTCGTTCCCGCTGTGTCGGTACGGCAGCGCGTGCGCGTTCGCCCACCCGCGCTGCAAGTTCGCGGCCGCCTGCACGCGCCGCAACTGTGTCTACTCACACGCGCACAACGCGCTCACCCCACCCACTACACCTGTGTCGCCTGTTATCGGTAACTATCTTAACATTATAAAATACTAGCGACCCGCCCCAGCTTCGCATGGGTGCAATGGTGGTATATTATTTATTACAAAAAACATGCATAATTTTACAGCTTAAGCCGATACATTATGCAGTATGCATTTGTTATGTATAAAAACATTCCACTTGAATCACTATATCTATTAAAAAACACCGCATCAAAATCCGTTGCGTAGTTTTAAAGATTTAAGAATACAAAGGGTCATAGGGATAGAGAAAGCGACTTTGTTTTACACTATGTAGTGCAGATAGGGCTAGGATTATCTACTATCTTTATTCATAGCTTTAAAGCTCTTTTGATCTGTATTCCCCTAAGTACTAATTAATAATAAGAGATGTTCAAGTATTAGTGGAATCACTTGGTGGTCTGCGTTCTTTAACTTTCACATAGTTCCTAATTTTGCACAGATTTAGTTACATAAACAAGTTAAAGTAGACAAACAACGCATGTGTTGTGTTTCGCTATGTAAGTACGGTTACATATCCTAAAGTGTTGCAAGCTATCCGTCCCGTCTGCTCGATTGTCCCTCTACCCAATAAGAAAAAAAGCTTTAAAACTAACTTTAAAATGTTTGTTCACAGCATCACACGTGGTCCCAGCAGCAAACTACAAGACGATATCAGCAGTAGTCCCGAATATGTGCAAGTTCTACCCAAACTGTGTGAATCCTACGTGTCACTACTACCACCCAAAACCCTGCCGCTACGGCAAGGCGTGTGTCAACAAATTAGAATGCAATTTTTATCACGCAGATGTTCCTGCGAAATGGAGATACCCTGTGTAAAATATATTGTCTGATTAATATAAATTATGTGGTTGTTTTATTGCTGTGAAATATGGTTGTAGTTAGACCTGTCAGGTGAATGTATACTTTAATTTTTTCGTGTTAATTTACAATTTCTAAATCACGTTTTACTTTAAACAATACCTAAAAATATAACTAGTCTAATGAGTCTTTATAGTGGTGCTTTCTCGGGGTTACTGAAAAGTCTAGAAACTGACTATCCACGAAACGTGATTTGTCGTTACAAATATAAAAAAAAAACAATTATTTATTTAATGTAGGTATCCTATATTAAACAAACGAAAGCAGAAGAGAGACATTACAGATTTCCAAAATATTGAAAACTTAAAAAACTCCCAAACTAACGCGTCAAGTGTATACACTGCTTTAAAAGAAATGTCTAGAACACCAAAATCTGTTCCTCATCCACACCTCCCAATAACATAATAGGGCCACAATAAGAAAATTGTGGGCATTAGCCACGTGGGACCAAATTCGGTGCAAGGCCGACCAATTTATTTCAATTGAGTAATTGAATGCCTAAAAAACATATTTATTTTTCTAGATAAACATGCCAAGAATATAAAATAATAACAAGGTGGGTGTATCTTAAGGCTACCTATGCAATTGGGATTACGATTATAATAATATTTCGCACTAGCTGTTGCCTGGGACTTCGTCCGCCTAAAATAATGATTTCCGACAGAATTAGGGCTTTTGCTTTTTTTCTAAAATAAAAGTAGCCAAATTCCTTCTTAGTACATCAGCTACCTACCAATGAAAATCCCATCAAAATCGGTCCAGCTATTTCAAAGATTAGCCAGGACAAACAGTAAGACAAAAATTGTAAAAATGTTATTTTGGTATAATTATGAACATAAACATATTACGTTTCGTATGTATATTCATATGTATGTAGTAATAAAAGGTTATTTCAATATTATAAACAGACACTCCAATTTTATTAATTAATCTAGAATCTATACTAGATACCTAACTTCTGTTCAGTAGTTCTGTTTGTTAGTTGATGAGGATAATCAATTAGTTCCAGTAAAAGACAGTCATCACTGTGACTTTGCATTGAGTTTAACGGAAAGTGAGAACCTTCTAGTTGATTCTATCGAATTTAAAGTAAAATATTAGGTACTCCTTGAACCTTTTTGGGATAAATTTTAATCTTAAATCTACCTAGGTGTTGTGTATAGGTAGTATGGTGCAGTTTCAAACTGATACCGATGCTTACTTTTTTGGGGGGAAACCTTCCAAAGGTGCCTAGCTTTTTGGAGAGAAAGACTAGGGAGTGTGGGATTTTTACCTCACTAAATCCACCCCGGTGACCACCTTCAGCACCGATAAGGGGCACCGAGTCCTCTTATTAGACCTGCTCCGGAGTCCTTATGGTGCAACGCCTGGTAAAGCACATCCCTAGGGAGACGTGTGATATCGATACCTACCTTTAGAAAACTTTACAAAGGTACTCCCAAATGTAGAAGTTAAAGATCAAAATTTGGATACGTCAAATCGGTGCATTTAATCTAGTTGTTGCCTCATCCTCTCTCATCATTATTTCAACAATCTGCAAGAGCGAGCACCAATGAAAATCCTATCTGTACTGACTGTAATGAAAATCCTCCTTCGTCGTTTGCCCTATCTCTCATAAACACCTAACCTTCATGACATCACTCGACCAAGAAGCCAGATCCACTAACCTACTAAGGTTTCAAGTGACATAATGCGCAACTAAAAATATCCGCATATGTAATAATTAATTAATATGCACAATGTTTATAATTAATTTCTTAGATACGGATAGGTATTATCAATCATGTACAGTCGAGAACAAACATGAAATACTTACCTATTCATAAAATAACAATATCCATCTGTTTAGATACATGTGGGCGTCTATTTTTTATTTAATGTGCTATCTTCGGGGTTGATATAAAACAGTTATCATGTAGGTAGGTAACTAGGAGAGGGAGAGTGTCAGACTCTTACTAACTAAAAACCACCCCGTTCCTACTCTTCCTCAAGGTAGTCCGCAGCTCCGTGTCACCGACCTACCCTAATGGGAGACTGGCGTAATAAGAAGTAACTACATGAAAAGAAATAGATAATGAAAGGAAGAAAGAAAATAGTAAGATGGTGACCAGGCTAAGGAACACCTATGAAGACAACCACTCTAAACAAAAAAGAAAGAACAACGATATTATTATGTTACCTATAGGTAGGTATCTATCGATTATCTCAGAGAATGAGTTTCTTACAGACAAAAGAAGATCCTAGTTCGACGAGAAGAAATAAGAAACAGTTCTTATTAGAAATATATCGTATCCAAAAATGGCCAATTTACAAAATCCGTTAAACAAATCAATTTTTCTCGACGAGTGTGCATATCCCTCTAGTGTTAGGGACGTCACCTAATAAAATAGATAGCATGGAAGCATCCGGCGTTCCCTATCATCCTGCTATCATTCGCTCCGTGGATCCACTGTGGGAGGGACCCTAGCCCCAATTTTGGACACTTGGGACTCCACTGGGACTTTTCGGATAGCCCGATCAGTTTTGTCTGTTTTTGCTGACTCCTGGAATTCAAAGGCGATTAACATGGAGGTAAGTGTTTTTACTTCTTTTATAAATAAAATGGAAAAATGGTGTTTCAAATATTCAATTCGGAAGGAATTCTAGGAAAATCTAGAATTACGCAAATATATTTTCATCGTAGTTTACCTTTTAATTAACCGGTCGTCTCATCGAAATAGATTGGTCACTTTCAAATATTCTATTCCTTCCTTCTAGAATTACGCAAATATATTTTCATCGTAGTTTTGCTTTTCATTCATCGGTCGTCTCATCGAAATAGAGACTGAGGCCTTCTAATGCAGATTTAAGGCTCTTAATCCATTACCTAAAGATATGTTGCTCACCACACCGCACACTAAATTAATATGCACTTTTACCACTAAGGCGATGCCTTTGGACAGCCTTTTTTTAAGGGGAGAAAATCGTCCAATGACTTCTCCCGCGAGTGTCACACTCTTACTGACTAAAAACCACCCCGTTCCTACTCCTGCTTTTCTAGCCGGAGCCCCGGTAAACCGCTAGGTAGTCCGCAGCTCCGGATGTATCAATGTATAGAAAACCTATTTCTATGCTTATAGCTAAAATAGAGAATACTATAATGTAATTTATATTGAAGACATGATTCGCATACATTGATCGATAGTTCAATAAAGGTCACACTTTATCTAACACGTAAAGAACATAAACCCAGAACTCTAGAATTGTGCACAACTGCACATGTGCACGTGTAACTGTTTACTAGTACGTGCCAATTTTCTAGTTACAATATCAACATGAATGCATAAAGACTATAAATGATAAACAGAGAAATACATAATACGTAGGTACATAGTATTAGTAGCTAGGTACTAAATTGTAGATAGGCTCAAACTTTTTGTTTATATCTGATGGCCGCTGTCTCGCCTATTGGTAAGTGATGATGCGGCCTACGATAGAGCACGTCTGCCCATAAAAAACCTATTCACTCGGGCCTTGAAGACACTCTTCAGGAAACACAGACTCCGGCAAAGAATTCCACTCCTTAGCAGTTCGCACAAGGAAGCTTGAAGCGAAGCGCTTCGTGTGAATGGGTGGGATATCTACCATGAACTTCTTACTTCTTCTTTAATATGCCTCCGTAGATTCCGGATTTTCCTTGGTAACTTTGTCTTTCTTTAGCAAACGGTTAAAATTCCTGGCTAAACACCTCTAGTATGTGATAATAATGGCAAACAAACAAATACATGTTCACGAACTAATAGAATATAGATTGTATTGTGAGTAAAAGGTTGAACCAGATTTGTGACTGTAACTGGCAACCATTAATTTTTTATTAAGTGTGTAGGTATACATTAGTCATGTACTTACGTATTGATTACCTTCCTAGACCTACCTACATAGTACCTTTGTTAAGTAATCTAGACCTCACATTCGAGAACCGGAGTAGACCTACAGTCTGATCTAAAAATACTACCTGTGTAGCGTGCAGACAAATAATTATAGGTTGGTATCTAATAATAATAACCTAATTACCAATGCAAATAAAAAACCATGTCATTTTCTAGTTATCATCGTACTCGTAAGTTTTTTCGTTTATTCCTCGATCCTTCCGCATGTTGCGCTAAATTGGTTTCTTTGTTGTGTAATTAATATTAGTAGGTACTTAGGTAGAGTTATTCAGTAGGTACCTAAGCTTGGAGTGATACTACGGCCTCGAAGAAAACAACGCTTGCGTTATGTTTCGGCTGTCAATGTTGGACGCTGATTACTTACCATCAGGTGATCTGTCTTCTTGTTTGATAGCCTATCTTGCTATCCCATAAAAAAACTCAATAGTTCGTTTACAAATAATTCACGTTGATTTTGCCATACATACATAACCCCATGCCTGTCTCCCATGGGGTAGCGGGTAGAGACAATAGAACCCCAATTGCTACGAATCTTACATACTTCTTACGCTTCAACAGTCATCAATAGTCTTTTCATGCATCGTCGAAGACGTCTGTTGATTTTGACCTAAGTTTCAAATGCGTTGCTGCGTTGCACTCCTGTTGCTCCACAGAGGTACTTTTATTCCTGTTAAGCTAAGTCTGGAGTAGAGTGGATTCAAGTGATAAACTTGGTATGTTTAAATTTTCACTGACAGACAGACTGACGGACAATTCAATTTGACATTTCAAAAGTGCCTTATTTAGGATTAATTGAAATAAATGCTTTGACTTTGACTTTGTGTTTTTCCACGTCTCCTTTCACATCTTACAGTGTAACTAATAAACGGAGTAGGAAAAATCCTAATGACTTTAACGAACAATTATTTACGCTATGAGTTCAAGGTTGATTGAGAAAAAAAATTGCCAGCATCATCGTATCCCTGCTGCGTACAGACGCACGTGGAGCTGCTTAACAGATTTTCAACCTTTACCCTTTTGAAATAAGGTAAAAAATTGAGGTTTAATAAGTTAGGGTAGCTTGACGTGCTGATGTCTACGTACTTACTAATCTATTTCGAATTTCCTCGTGTCATTCTAAAAACTGTAAACAAAGTATTCGTTGCACATCGAATGTGACAGCAAAAAGTTTGATCAAGGTTGTAGTTTTTTAATTTAGACTACTTCGTACTTTGATGTTTCTCGAATTAATCAATTTTGTTTGCTTGTTTAGTGGAATTTTAGAGCGGAACTGTTGCTTAGTATACACTGCATTCATTGTTATTCTAGTTTAGGTACTTACCTACCTATTTAAGTCTAAAGTCTCGATCCAAATGTTTGCCTAATATAGTCGTGTTTTGAATACTTAGGCAGTTGCTAAACCTACCTCAATAAACTTTAGTTGCTCGGTCCTTTACCATTACTTATTCTACGACTGTGCAGGCTGTGGAGTCAATGTTCTGATTGCAATTAGTGTTTCTTTAACGTCGTTAACACGATGTTAAGAGTCTGACACTCCCTCCCGCCTCACCCAAGGCGGGAGAAGTCCACTCGACTAGGATGATTTCCCCCGTCAAAAAAATACAGCTTATTGTTTTTACCATAAAAAACAAATGTCTCCCGAATCAAACCCCAGAACCTTCTTGGGAGTGAGCGAAGACGGAAGAACTAAATTGTGAATTGCGATGATCCTTTTGCATTTTTAACAGCAATTTTCACATTAGTAAGGTGGATGTGACGTTTAGTGAGAAGCGTCCAAACAAAAGAAGAATTAAATGCTGGGTAAAACTAAGTTAGATACACCTACGAAGTTTTCTCTACCTAGATACTTATTAATTGAATTATCTAGATCACCATGCAATAACGTATGACTTTTTTCGATCCAACAATGATTGATTATGTAACTAATTAATCACAAAGTGCAAACAATGCCTAGTGTTTAACGCTAGCTTCCGTCTTTGGGCCTTGCCAAGCCAATAATGACCTTACAAGGTACAACTTACAACCTAATCTGCCTTACACGTGTAAACTCACGCATAATTTGATACCGAATTATGTTTTCAAGGTCTAAAAATAGCAATATACCTTACATAATACGCATAGCGGGTTTTGCAATAATAGGGCAGGAAACTAAATTTAGAAAAGGTCATTGAACTAAAAGCTAAACTAGGAACTAAATTGGTAAATAAATATTAAATAATACGTACCCATTGATTTATTATCTCTTTGAGGTAAGTAGTAGCTGTCCGTTATTTCATACATAATAGGTTTGTGAATTAATTTATTAACTAAAAGTCACGGTTTACTCACGTAAATTAATGGACAAAAGCTCTACTAGTTTAGAGTCACAGAGGGACTCTTCATCATGAGCAGCGTGCACAGACGCGGCGACGTCGTTATTTTTGTAATTTAGTATGTCTCACGAAAGTTACCTACTTAGGTACCTACATAAGTTACACCTAAACGAATAATGTACTGTAATAAAAATACCATTCTATATTACTGGATCGATTTGTTAAAGTCTATCTAATCTTGAAACGGTAAAGCCGTTTTAGAAAAACTTAAAAATACCTAGATATATTTCTATAGATATATAAACCTATGCAAATCATGCTTGTTTAACACTATAGGATAATATTAGGATTGAAACACCGAATACCAATATACTGAAACCTTCAAAGGATTATTTTTCAGCTTTCGACGCCGCCTCAGACACCTGACCTGGTCACAATGATTCATTACCTCATAATATGCATTAAAGTATTAACATTTCGACCTTCAATTACATTCTCAGATCATAATTTGACATTTAATCACATAGCTCTTTTATTTACTAACACTATTTGATTTGCAACATGATCAGGAAATGCGATATCAGGCTATTGTTTTAAAACTTGTTTGCCGATCGATACAACTTTTTTAAAGTCGTCTCACGCTATTACTTATGTAAAATGTACTTATACGGAACTTCGTGTACCTTACGAGAATTCATGTATCAATTTCTTAAATATTCCGTGAAAATCCTAGATTTAAAAATGTTTATTCCGCGCGCCTCAAAGCGCCAGACCGCCACAGATGCGGCCTAGTAGGTCTGTTGGCTGATCCGGAGCTGCGAACTACCTAGCGGGTTACCGGGCTCCAGCTTTTAGAGCAGGAGTAGGAACGGGTTGGTTTTTAGTCAGGCAGGAAGAATCTGACTCTCCGTTTCGCTTCCTCAAGGCGGGAGAACTCATTGAATGATTTTCCGCCTTCAAAAAAGGTGAACTGCAGAGGTACTTACCCACCAATGAACACAATCTATAATAACAATACTGGATGCACATGGTGCATCGAGTTCAGTCTCGGATTGGAAAAAATACCTAGTAGCAGTAGTAGCTAATACTCTTTAGTACCTGACCTAGGACTCATTATTAGGTAGCTACCTAGTTAGGTACCTAGTAATAAGTAATTTAATTTATTTAGTCTTTGTAAGTAGGTGTGAAGTTATTTTTCATACAACACGGAAACCTCTTATCATTTGACCTCTTTTTATCTTACGCTACAATTACAATCCCGGTAATGTAACCCAATCATTTGCTGACCGGTAGCAACAACATAAACAGAACTAAGTTGCATTGCAATTATCCAAATTAAGCTGATAATACCAACACTAATAAATCTGTTCAATGACGAATTAAATAAACGATTTGATAAGATTACGATCTGTTTAACATTGCCTAGTTAAATAAGATCTAGTTATTTAAAAGTTTTAGTATTCTTTGTAAATTGTAATTAAGTCAATATGCAAATAGGCGTTGCGTTTTGAGACCTCGTGACCACTTAATCCCAAAACTGTTTCTGATTAGATTCCTTGACATCGTGAAATACCAAGGTATCTATTAGATATACTAAAGGTTGTTGATTTTCGAAAATTCTCAGGCTTTCTGAAGTTATTCTGCCACAATTTGTTTGCCATGTATAATACTTAGCTGTTTTGACTGCACGGTTAGTGCGGTGGCTGGGCAACTGGCTGACGCGCTACCGGTAGCAGGTTCGATTCCCGCACGGAGCAACTCTTTGTGTGATCCACAAATTGTTGTTTCGGATCTGGGTGTCACGTGTATGTGAACTTGTATGTTTGTAAACGCACCCACGACGCAGGAGAAAATCCTAATGTGGGGCAAAGTTCTTTAAAAAAAAACAAACGAAACAAAGCTGTTGCTTTTCCATTAAACAAATAAATAAATAATCTCCTACGAGCTTCGCGCTACGGGCTCTCAACCCGACTGCTCGTTTGCCCCCCATAAAAAATGTTGTTTATATTTACTTACCTAATATTCACGTACAGAAGTATGTATGTATGTCATGTTTACGGTATTAATCTATGTAATAGGTATTCCCGTAATTAAATACACAGTTTCCTGATGTCCGTGAGTGTATCCGCATTGCAAAAAAAGTTTCTATGCAAAACGAAACAAAGGTGACAGTTCGTCGAAGTATTGAGGCGGATTCTATGGACAGGATCCGATGATATTACATATTCGTACCTAAGTATTTTTTTATAACGTCACGCCTTTAATCCCCGAAGGGTTAGGCAGAGGTACACATTATGGCACATAATGCCAAAGTACACCCACATTTCACAATTTATGTTGTAAGTCCCATGTAATAGGTGGTGAGCCTATTGCCATATACCGAGCACATTTCCAGACTCCGTGCTACCACTGAGAAATTTTCGAAAAACCGAAAAGAGCCCAGTAATACTTCGCCCACTGACCTGGGAATCGAACCCGAGACCCCTTGCCCGGCAGTCGCACATGCAACCACTCGGCCAACGAGGCAGTCGTAGTCGTAGACATATCCTTACGTAGGTATATGCCTAGAAAGAATAAGGATATCGATGGTATCTATAACGTTTATAAAAACTTTGTTCTCAAACCTTTAACAAAAGATTAATCCGAATCGACCATGAACTGTACATAATGCCTCACTTATACAGTGCAACTTAGGTACTAATAATTATAACTTTTTTGATCAACGTAATGTAACGTTACGCCTTTTTATCTCTGAAGGGGTAGGCAGAGGTGCACATTACGGCAATACTGCCACTGTACAACGTACACCCACTTTTCACCATTTGTGTTATAAGTTCCATGTAATAAGGGGTGAGTCTATTGCCAATAGAGTAAATCTTTTTTGATCAATAGAGGAAAAAATCCTGACATGACTACATGGTTGGTGCACTTGGTGTGGTGGTTGGACCTGTTGGACCGCCTGCCTCGCAATATGAAGCGAGTTCAATTCCTGCACGGAACAACGCTTTGTGTGATCCACATATTGTTGTTTCTGGTCTGGGTGTCATGTGTATGTGAAATTGTAACTGTATGTTTGTAAACGCACCCTAGAAATTAGAGTAAAATCCTAGAGTGTGTGGGACAACGTTTTTTTAAATTATGTATTCAGGATACGTCAGTCAACACTTCTATAGGTAAAATCTACAACTTTATTTACTAATACTGTTAACCGCAAAGCTGTAACGTAACACCTAGGCAATTAGCTAAAGTTTAGCTAAGCTTTCAAACTTGATAACTATTTCGAAGGTTAATCGTAAGAGTTCTGTATCCTTAGTACGAGTTTGTTTTACGTTGAACGAAAACGAAACGAGAGCGCGTTCGGTGCTCTGATTGGCCGGCTCGAACAAACCAACCAATCAGTACCCTTAGTATGAGTTTGCTTTACGTTTAAAGTAATCGAAACTAGAACGCGTTCGGCGCTCTGATTTGTTGGTTTATTCGAGCCGGCCAATCAGAGCGCCGAACGCACTTTCGTTTCGATCTCGTTAAATGTAAAAAAAATCGTACTAAGTCCTCAGTACTACGATTGTACACTGTTTCAAAACGTTTATAGGTAGATATCGTATTACTAAACTTATGCCATGGGTACACAAACTATGTAATCCAATAATCTTGTTTTGTTTCCGTCATAAAAACACCAATATCTTTTCCTTTACAAAAAGTCGATTTTATTCGCGAATTGATTTGAATACCTATGTGATACTTTTGGCGCTGATTAAAACTTCTATATCCTGTAAAGTTTTAAGGATAATATTGGTAATAAATAATTAAGAATTAGATAAACTTACTTACCTATACATCAGTCTCTATCCGTGAAGTGGCAGTTTTTCATATTTTACAGAAAAAATGGAGTGAAAACCCTGTTATTTTTAGATAATTAATATCTACGTCTATACCTATGTCATACATGTTATTTAAAAATATAATAGACTGTTATGTTGCTCTACAAATAGGTAGATACCTACCAACAAGTTTTTTCATATTTTCTGAGCTTGGGGCAGGTCCTTTTTTAACGAGGAAGATCTTTTACCATAATTATTATAACGAATGAATATGTATAGCTAACTATAACAAAAAAAAAGTAGACCTCAAATTATCAAGCGACCAGCTTTTAGTATATGACATGACATATATAAAGTTATAAAATTACCAACATTTTACATAGTGTTTGTATGAACGACAAACTTATATTTGCGTTTTTTTTTTAAAGTGTATTATTTATTATTTTATCGGCTTACTCACGTAAATGTTTGACGAGGAACTCGAGTAGTTTCAAGCCATGCTAGGGGCTCATATTCATGAGCAGCATTCCGCGACACACGACGCGGCGATTGTCCCGCTGCTATCAGAATACATTAACCTAAAAAGTTTCAACTATGTAGGCCCAACAGTTTAGGAAATAAATGGCTGTGACATACGGACAGATGGATGGACGGACAGACAGACAGACAGACATGACGAATCTATGAGGGTTCCGTTTTTTTGCCATTTGGCTACGGGACCCTAAAAAGTAGACCTCAAATTATCAAGCGACCACTTTTTAGATTGACATGACATTATAAATAAAAACACCAACATTTTAATTATTTAAAAAAAATACATACTTACATAATATGCATACCAGCTTTAATTACTTCACAGTAGACACGACACACCCCACAAGGAAACATTGAACAAACACATTATTTATTTTTTATTATTTATTAATTTATATACTATAGGATAAAATAGATTTTATTGCAAATTGTCAATTGTACAACATTCCAGCAATCATAAAACAATTACCATTACTGTCATAGCGATGACAGATTTTATATACAACATAGTACTTAAATACTTAACGCATTGAAGACTCGGTTGTCAGTCAAGAAAGAAAAGTATGCTGACTATTTTTGTGAGGGGAAAATTATCATCATAGGAATACGTCCAATAGCTTTTTAATTCTTCTGCCTTACGTTGCCCCACGACTAGGACTTTTTCCTGTCGTTTGATAGCGTTTTACAGAGCCTAAATTTCACATGAGTAAACCGCAGTGCCGGACAGAATATTCTGTCCGGCGTCAGTTTTACTCAGATATTGAAAATGATCTCACAGAAAACCAACGTAAAACAACGCTTGCGTTGTGTTTCGTCACATGAGTGAGGTTACAATCTCGTTCATCCCCAAATCCCCAGTAATCCTAAAATGTCTAATCTCCAAAAGGTCAGAAACGCACTTACAACGCCTCTGGTGTTCGGGTGTCCATGGGCGGCAGCGATGGTTTACCATCTGGAGATCCGTCTGCTCGTTTACAGGCTTACCTTATAAAACAAAAAAATAAATAAACAATGCCTATTATGCTACAGTTAGTAACAGCATTCAGTAGTATTATTATATTTTTACGGAACTTGCAACCAGTATCCATTCTGCCTAAGTCTTCAGAATATTATGCTTAATCATTACTATGGTTAGAGAAATTATGCTCAAAAAATTAGCTAAGCCGTTATGTGTAATTATATTATGCCAAAATATAATTAATTATGCCATAAAAAATTAAGCTAAGTTATATTAGGTCTTAAAATTTTATGCAAATCGATAGGGAACCTCTTTGTACATGTAATAAGATGCCACAAAATGCATATTCAGATGTTGATATTTTATTATTTCATGTCAGTCTAGTCTAGGTACCCTGTCTCACTAATGAACTAGTCGGTGAGGTAGTGCCTTGTTGTCTACAATTAAACAGAACGTGACGGTATCAATTACAACACAATATAATAGGCGAGATATTTATTATCTACATATTTTATTCCCGGCACTGACGAGTTTATTAAATTACTTGTCTTGTTCACAGCATAAAAATGTGCATATAATTATAGGATTAACATGATATTACACTTTTTATTAGGTTCCTAATATTAAATATGAAGTGTCCTTAAATATAATGTCACTCGGAGCTGCGGACTACCTAGCGGGTTACCGGGGCTCCGGCTAGCAAAACAGGAGTAGGAACGGGGTGGTTTTTAGTCAGTAAGAGTTTGACACTACCTCCAGCCTCGCCCAATTCGGAAGAAGTCATTGGATGATTTTCCCTCCTTAAAAAAAATACAATGTCACTAGTATCATGCACCATATTCATAGAGCATATAATTTCTTAAAAAACATCACCGCAATCTACATACATTTCATACATAACACTTCGACTGTCTTCCATGGGGGTAGGCAGAGGCTATATAATGCCAATTGCAACGACTCTTACGTACCTCTTTCGCTTCATCAACAGTCATCAGTCTTTTTATGCATGCTCGTCGATTACGGGTGCTTTAAATTTGGTCCTTCTTTAATATAGCGCCAATGTGATCGATATATGTCCATCTCTGCCTCTATGGACGATCCTATTCATATCCGCAATCCACTGTTCACTTTTTACGTAGGTATAGCTTTCCTTCATCAAAAACTAAAGTATACTTAGTTCAAACGTTCACAGGTACGCACACATGCAAAACACGTACTTTCATTCTAAGTATTTATAAGTAAGGATAGGTAACTGGCCATTTTGCAATCCTCAATCAATGCTTATAATATCCATCAAGTTCACAATTCCTAGAATAACATACAAAAACAAATGACATCTCCCATTTCTCCTTGATTTAAAATGACTCACAAAAACATAACCTAGAAACTCAGAATCTCCAAATAAACAGGACATTCGATAACACGGATTTCGAAATAGCTGGGGATTCCAATAATCATTGAAGGTTTCTTCCTGATAGTGCAGATATTTGATAGGTGAATGTCAATCTAGGCACGAAGCTCCTAGATCATTGGTACTCACACAACTTGCGGCCCAATTTAGCCAAGGTCTTGCAGTAGTAAGAATCACACTTTATTTGTCACATAACCTTTTTAGTTGTAGGCCTACATTGTTGTTAACATACAAGTCTATGTACCTATATCTATGTATCTATGTGTGATATTATCTAAGGCAGGTTTTTTAATAGTATATTTTAATGTATGGAGAAAATAATAGAATGCGAAATTGCTCTCTTCATACTTTGAAGAGAGTCAGCCAGACAAATCGGACTAGCCATTTCAGAGATTAGTCAAAATAAATAGATTGGCAGACTGGTGATTTAGGTGTATGTTATGTATCGTATGTATCATTTACATTTAGTAAAATGTGGTTATTTCTTATACAAACAGACAATCCAATTTTATTGATTAGTTTAGATAGACAGAATCCATTCAAGAAAGGTGCAACATGGTTGTTTACAAGTACCTAGGAAAAATGTTACTTAGCTCTTACGAGACCATGGAAACGCCTACCGATCAGCCGAATTATAAACAAATTATTTATCCAATAAAACTTCGTCTGGCGTTTGTCACTACTGATTTTATGCTCGAATAACGAGACAACTGTTGTCTATAAACAATTATTAATCTACATAATAATGACATATTTACTATGACGTAACTAATTAAATCACCTACGTAGGCAGTCAGTGTTGTAAAAGTGGGTTATATGACATATATTTAAAAAAAATATGAATAAATGCAGTATTTATTCCTGAAACTAAATATATGTACTTGACATTTCGATTTTGGCTAGTACGAGAAAAAAAACTTGTCAACATTCTATCTAAACAAAAAATAGCAAAGTATTTCATTATTATATGCTTGTTTTTTTCGTTTAAATTAATTGAATGTTACGTATTATACCGTACTTAAATACTAGAAGTGTGAATAAATTGTGTATACTTTGTTTAGATAAACAAAAAACAAGCACTTGATTTGCATTATGTAACGGTGTCCGTGAGTTTATATGTAGGATTGAGCTACTATACATATAGTAGTGCATTTGTAGAATATTTCTTCTATACATTTATTTAGACAATAATATTTCTCATCAAAAATAGGATGGAGTATAGACAGGAGTTTTTTTTTATTAAACTTTGTCCCACACTAGGATTTTCTCCTGTATCGTGGGTGCGTTTATAAACATACAAGCACACATGTACATGACACCCAGACCCGAAACAACAATTTGTGGATCACACAAAGAGTTACTCCGTGCGGGAATCGAACCCGCTACACGTTGCACGGCAGCCAATTGCCGAGTTTAAGTTTTATTTCGGACATTTATTTCAGTTTAAAAGGTTCAGGTTTATCAGAGAATGATCCTGTTCATAATCAGTCAAACAGCTCTCATGGTAACCACGAGTAGATTAGGAGCTATCATATTACAGCTGTATTTTGTTGTTACCACATCCACCATCAATTCCAATAGTAAATCGATACTAAAACACCATAACATACTTAGTATCACTATCATAGGTATCCTATTTACTACCGAATATGACTCATTTATTATTAAGGCTTTACCGCACAATGCCAGTACATAGGTGCAGGTACATTACTTAGTTACCGGTCAGCAACTAACAGTCTAATACATAATTATATCTACACCTAGTCTGCAAGATTTATGCACTTATAATTTATTATCCGATTAGGCTTATACGGCTTATCCATTAATTGCTTTGTAAAGTAAACATATTTTTTCCATTTGAAATATTTTATCTGGTTGCTATGACCCTGGTCGTTAATTGAAAATTGATAACAGTCTCCAGTTTCCTTAGAGAAGTGGCTAACACAATCATTGAGTAAGGGGCGTTAAGTTTTATTCCGTCATTGCTAATTAGCACAGAGTCAGCCTATAGAATTTACGCACGGTGTGATTAACCCCCTGAATTCTGAAATGCTATTCAATTTTAAGTCGTACTTAAATATCGTAATTTAAATAACTGTAATCCGTGCACTACAAATGTGTTAATGCTTCAGTAAATTTTAATTAAATGTTCGCACAACCTATAATCTGCAATTTAGATTTGTAAATTAAATAGTTTATGCTACCTGAATACTTTATACCGTTCGAGTTTGTACGTGGTTTATTGGTCATATTAGCAGTTTTCCACCTCTGTTACAGTTAAAAGAAGTTGCTTATACGAGTATACGTAATCTACTCTTACTCCAGAAACAAACATAATACCGAAAATGCAACATCCACGTGAAAGAAAAACTAACGAACATATTTTCTTATTTTAACTAAAAATCACGGTTTCCTCACGTAAATTAATGGAGAAAAGCTCTACTAGTTTCGAGTCACAGTAGACTGCGCGACGTCGCCGCTTCTGCGCACGCTGCTCATGATGAAGAGTCCCTATTTGACAACATCAACATGTTTATTGATTTTAGGTCATTAAGGAATCACACTTTTTTTTCAAGAATTAAATAAGGCCTAGCTTTCCTGGCTAGCCTACAACAATGTAGCTAATTATTCTAATTAATCTTATGTACCTGGGACCTTGCTGAACCTATTTTAAATAATAAACGATCGCAATTATATCTGTTGACATAAAGTGGGTTTGATAAAATATATGCATACCTATTAAATAACTATTAGCTCTGTGCGACGTGCCTAGATTCAATTAATGTCTAGATCTTAGACTTCTAGAATGGCTAGTCTTTTGTCTTGAATTATTTTCGTTTTCGGTGCCGAATTTACAGTTTTCAAAATATCAAATCTACCATAATTGAGCTCACTTTATGCACACATGCATGAAGTGCATAAAGCGAAAACTACACGTGGTTTACCCAAAACAACAATTTGTGGATCACTCAAAATATTGCTTGAACCTGCTACACGTTGCTTTTTCCCATTGAACCTATTGTTTATTTTGCTATTTCTTACTTAATACCTATTCTCAATAAGCTAAAGGCCAAACGTGGTTCATTGTAAATTCTAGACCGGTAGGCCTTTCTTACGTCCCTAGACAATCTGTTTCTAGGCCTATAGAATAGAATATCACACGATTCTAGCCCTTAATGCAAAAGAACATTGTAGGCTTTCAATAAATAATTAATTGAAATGTAACCAAAGTACTAGGTGACTAGAATAAAGATATTATCTTAGATAGAACTGACACAAAATGTCACTATGTCTTTACATAAACAAATAATATATAAATAATACAACTAATATATGAAAATCGTGTGATTTATAATATTAGTGTGATAGTGTTATCAGACTAATATTATAAATGTGAAACTTTGTTTGTTTGAATGTTTGTCCGTCGATCACGCTGAAACTACTGAACGGATTTTGATGAAATTTGGAATACAGACAGGATATGAGCTGACTTGGGTGATAGGATACTTATTATCCCACGGAAACGCGGATGAAGCAGCTGGTACCTCTTTCGCGTCATCAACAGACTATAATCAAATCATCAAAAACTATAAATTAACCATTAATTAATTCCGTAGATGATTATTCATGACGTTCTAACACAAATTGGCGTTAATAGATGACGTCACGGTGCATCATACCAGTGACGCATCATTTGCATTCCAGTGATATTTAATATCATATTACGAAGTTTCGGGAACTTGAAGACAACAAATTAATTAAGGGTTCTACCATAAATGGCTCATGGCCACGGCTCCCATTGCGCAGTAGCGTGTTTGGGATTCTTTTAACAATAATGTTTATTTAATACGTACATAATTGCTGCGTAAAAACAACGAATAAGAATAAACAACTTACAAAGAGCAGGAAAGTGTGGGAAAGTCATGCTTCGGCACGAATGGGCCGGCTCAACCGGAGTGATACCACGGTTTACAGAAAACTGACGTGAAACAACGCTTGCGTTGTGTGAGTGAGGTTACCAGAGGCCCAATTACCCCCTTCCCAATCCCTGATTCCCCAACAACCCTTAAATTCCTACCCCCAAAAGACCGGCAACGCACTTGTAACGCTTCTGGTGTTTCAAGTGTCCATGGGCGGCGGCGATTTCTTACCATCAGGTGATCCGTCAGCTCGTTAAAAAAGAAAACAAAAGAAAGTTTATTCAAATTATCCATTGATTCTGATTTTTTGTATCAGTAAAATCATCATTATCATAGTTTTTTGCGACAGGCTAACGAATGTTAGTCTTTAAGCTTCGATTTCAGTAAAAACTTTGGAAAAAGATAATTTTCTTTCACTTTTCCAACCGTGTCAATTCCACTACCTAATCTACGTAAGGCATCCTAATCACAGCCACCCTCTTCCTAACAAGGAACAACACCAATCACCAAGGCCGTCCACTTCAGAAATTTCGCGAGAGAACGCAAACATTATCTTCCTGATAATCAGTAATTTAAAATAGTTTAACACTCTTGTTGGCTGTCGGAAACAAAGGCGTTACGCATAGCATACACCAAGGTCAATGTCCCTAGAAATGATACTGAGAAATGGTGTTTGACAAGAGTTAGTCATTTGTCTTTATAATTCAGACAACTAGACCGACTTCCTCATTTACCAGTTTACCACTAGTGTTTGAGATAGCAGTGATTATTTGTACGATTATAGCATCGCACGAGGTTATCGGTCAGACGGTTTGTCAGTAATAAGGCCTAAGGCGATCTTACATAACGTTGTCACGTGGTGTGATGTAATACTTTTTGCTAATTACAATGCTGACCTTTTTAGTAAGCGGCGTGGCCGGAAGAAGCTTTGGTCTATATTTTTTAAGTTGTAAATGTGTATATTTTTTTTTTATTTAACCAGCCTATCGGTAACGATCGTTAATGCTTAAAGACTGTACAAGCTTAATTCTAGTGATTAATTTGATATTCTGTTAAAGCCACCTTAATTGAGTCTTTACTTTTACTTTTAAAACAAAAATATTTACTTTGTGAAAAATAAGACTGCCGCGTTGGTCGAGTGTTTGCAAATCCGACTGCCGGGCATGGGGTCTCGGTTCGATTCCCGGGTCGAGCAAAGTTAATACTTTGCTTTTTTTTGAAAATTTCTCAATAGTAGCACGGACTCTGGAATTGTGCCCAGTATACGACAATAGGCTCGCCCCCTATTACATGGGACTTACAATACAAATGGTGGAAAATGGGAGTACAATGGCATTACGTGGCGTAATATGCATCTTTATCTACCCCTTCAGGGATAAGCGTGATTTTTTTTTAAATGGGAAAATATACAAATATATGTAGGTATAGGTGAGCGTAGTTTATTAATAAAAACATTCTACCAAGCCCATTCCTCAGTGTAGCATGATATAACGAGCGGCTTCAATCTCCCTCTCTGCCTGTTCACCGGCTCGTGAAAAATATAAACGACGGCAATATGCAAGGTTCCGTACATCACAATGATTTTATTTTAAAGAACAATCGAAGTAGGTACCTAAGTTGGCTGACTGGTCAAAACTTTGTAACGAGTCATGATCTTTTTTGAAATACAGATTTTCACTAACCTTTTTATATTCTCTAGGTATCTGGTCTTGAGCAAAACATGCTTTTCCGTTGAAACAATTAAGACTTTTTTATCATTGTATAAAAGCCTCAGTATGCGCGAGTTATTAAGCTATTGTTAAGATTGGAATTGGATTGGAAATATATTTCTTTCCAGCAAGCTTTTCATATAAATAAATAATAAAAGCAAATACTTAGATATACTTACTCTTTACAAGACTAACTGTCGTACTCAGAGACATTTAATGATTACTTAAACTATTTTGTTCGGAAAACAATTGCTAAGGACTGGGTTAAGTAATCATTAAATGACTCTGAGTACGGCAGAAATTTCCATCTATTATGTTTAAATTACCTAATTTGAAAAAATAATACAAATTCATAGATAGTTAACAGGCAATATTTGCCTAGAGGAACTCCAAAGCTATGCAAACAGCGCAGGGGATGTTTTCCCAGCGCTCGACGATGCAAACCATGTGAAACACGGAACGTTAATGAGAAAATATACGTCAGCTACGAACGTTTCGTGATAGTACTATTTTCATAATAATTTTACCGAACACTTACAGTTTATAATGTACCTTATGTACATAATGATGATGATGGTTTTCTTTTTAAAACAGCGTTTTAATATTACTTGGATGTAGTTTTTTATTTAGGTACCTTTAAATACGTAAAAACTTTTTTCTTATGAAACAAACCGGTAAACGAATGGATGGATTACCTGAAGGTAAGCAATCGCCGCCGCCCATGGACACCCGAAACACCAGAGGTGTTATAAGTGCGATGCCGGCCTTTTGGGGGTTTGGAATTTAAGGATTGTTGGGGAATCGGGGATTGAGATGAATAGGAAGGAGGGTAATTGGGCCTCTGGTAACCTCACTTCAACAACGCAAGTGTCGTTTTACATCGGTTGTCTTTGAGGTTCTCTGTAATGATAATCGTAATTAAAAGTTATAAACTCAAGCAACAATATACTTTAGTGTTTATATTATTATGTTATAACAGTTAATATATTTACTACTACGAGTAAAACGCGTGCGAGCCACTTTACTACGCATAGGAATGCGAAAAATAGCGACAGCAATTTGCAATTACATGACAATAATTATAATTTATTATTGCAGGAAAATGTAGAAAAAACAAAAGAAAATCGATCGTCAATTAATTGAAGTGACAGATATAATGTTATGTGACAGCACGGTTGGCGCGGTGGCTGGGCAACCTGCTGCCACGCAACGTGTAGTGGTGTCGATTCCCGCACGAAGCAACTCTTCGTGTGATCCATAAATTGTTGTTTTGGGTCTCAGTATCATGTGTATGTGAACTTATATGTTTGTAAACGCACCCACGACACAGGAGACATTCCTAGTGTGGCGCAACGTTCTTTCAAAAACGAAATAAAAGTGTGATGACTTTTGATTGAGACACAATACAATTTTTTCGTTGGCAAAGTAATAAACTTTTACAACAATCGATTTTATTTCGACTAACCACGTGTTTAATCATGAGTAACAAACACGTGACTTTTTAATTAGTCTTTCAGAACATAAAGACCTAGGTTACAGCTAAACTCGACTATAAACTAGTTATAACTAGTTATTAGACGATAAAACCTTGCGAGATTGTGAATAACAATGGCTAATGTGACTAGATAAGCTATTACTATTAATAGCCTGGCATGAACCACGGAAGTAGGTATATAAGTACATAATATGTTGTACATAATATTTAATACAAGACTCTACACATTGCACATTTATATTGTTTGGAATAAGTAAACTGTTGAGAAGTACAATTTAAAACCTAGGTATATAGCTGTAAATAGGAATGTAATTTTGTTTGTGTGTCTCTTACAAAGGCTGCAAGTTTCCAAGTGCAGATTCTGGCAATATTATGATCACTGATACTTTTTATAATATTTAATCTTCAAGTTAAGTGTGGGAGAGCCATACTTCGGTACGAATGGGCCAGCTCAACCGGAGTAATACCACGGCCTCACAGAAAACCAACGCGAAACAACGCTTGTGTTGTGTTTCGTTGTAAAAGAGAGGTTACCGGAGGCCCATTCCCCAATCCCCGATTCCCCAACAACCCTTAAATTCCTAACCTCCAAAAGACCGGCAATGCATTTGTAACACGTCTGGTGTTTCGGATGTCCATGGGCGGTGGTGATTGAATATTTAGTTATTTATTTACTAATATTTTTTTAAGAAGAAGAATAATATTTAAGTATAGTTCTTTATTACTGAAATATCTAAGATGAACTACTAAAATCTATAGTATCAATTATAATTTATTTACGTTTTCTTTTTCTGATACGAGCAAAGCCGATGACAAAAACATACTTATCTACCTATACAGTATAGGTAGGTGTATAATAATTATGAGGTTAGATGAGACATAAATCTTAAATCGGTAGGTAGTGGTTCCGCCTTCCGTAGTTCCGGTACAACAATACATGTCATGTCACTAGGCATTCTAGATAAAAGGATATCTAGACCAGTTTCCTACTCATTTACAATTTTACAATATGATCGATGTAAACATTGACTCGTTCAGTTGTTCCTGAATAATGAAGTTATTGGTTCTTAATCAATACTTACGTAGGTATTAAGGTTTAATCGCAAATTCATTCTCATTTACATAATTATATCGTATATGGAGTGTAGATTTTAAATTTTGTTGTTGAAGTCGGTTAATATATGAAAACTTGCTCTAAAGTGTTACACAATAACTTTTCTGAAAACCGCATCAATATCAGTTTGGGTAATTGTGAGACAATTGCGCACAAACAAACATACATACAGCACGAACAGAGAACCTCTTTTTTTGAAGTTGAGTAAAAACCTACGCTGTTTTATTTAAGCTTATTTTTTAATCAATCTAGACCTTTAAATTTTGCTTACAGCTACGTGTAAGTCTGGCAGTAAATGGATCTTAAAATCGTTTATGTTTTTGTAATGTATGAATGTAACACACGAAGCAACAAAAATATTTTACACCTCCATTTTCAAAATAAACTTTATAGCTCTACAACTCGGGATGGGGAATGAGGGTGAAAGGGGAGAGCTCGCTTTCACTACGGTGAAACAGCTTTTAGATAGAAGTAGATTCAGTTGTACAAACACACAGCTGTAATCAACGCCGCCACTAGTTTGTGGAGATACAGTTATATATGAATCATGTTATGTAGTGTATGGTGAATATGTGAACAAGAATATGTTTTACAATGTTTATCGAATTAAGTAGGTACGTTGCGATTTCGAGTAGCCGCCTTAATGCACGTCCTCCATTAGTCCCCTCCGTAACAGTGCAAAAGGTGTCTTATTTTATGTCCTATCTATGTCATTCTTTGTCAATGTCCTATGAAATAGCATAAACAACATTAAATAAAAAAGAAATACATGGAGCACAAAACCATGGTGCAGGAGACCAGGGTCACTGACTATGTAAGACAAATACACGATACCAGTGGCGGTTTAACAAAGGGAAACATATATAAGTATAATATTAATGAAAAGAATATATACTACGAGAACTTTTTAACTACGAGTATATTCTTGCTAGTTACTGCAAGAATTTATTCGCCGAATCGTACGGTAGGCTACGTCTCTTAAATGAAACGTTTTTTTAACAATAATCAATTTGATTCAGACAAACAAAAAGTCATCCATCACTATTATGTGACTTTGCAAAATTGAGTCCATTAGGCTTATTCCAGTTGTTTCTACGAAATGTTGTTATGATCACTGTAGCAGTAGCTAATTAAAAATTGGAACAAATTAGACTGCGCTACTTCAAACTTGTTGTTTCTTACGCGGTTGTGAGTACTAGCGTCTGAATAATGAGGCATGAGATAAAACAATATTCTCTTAAGTGAACTTGATGGATAATAATGAAAGAATAATTACTTTAATATTACCCATAAGGAAATTATAATATTATAACATATGATCACTGGAGACTTGAAGCCACCACGTTGTAACCCTTGGGAAAGTAAACATAATTGTATGATGTTGAAAATCTCAGTAAAAGACGCTAAATTTTATAGCAGTGCATTATGATAATTGCTTAGATGATAGTCTCATTACCCACGTTTATCCTTCAAGATGACTGACGGGGGAAACCTCAAAAGGCGCCTAGCTTTTTGGGGATGTGGAATTATGGTATTTTAATTAACCACACTAAAACCACCCTCAACACCTGTAAGGAGCACCGGGTCCTCTTAGTAGACCTGCTCCGGAGCTCCCACAGTACAACGTCTGTTACATCACATCGCTAAGGAGACGTGCGTCTCCCATGAGCCTAGTCTCGTTACCTGGTACAAAGGTCTAATCTAGGACTAATAGATATTACCTACTTCCACAGTGACCCATTACAAAGTATGCTAAGTAACTTTTGTCATAAAATCTATTTAATAACTCTCATTAACTTGCACTAAACTGTGGTTTGTTGAAGGTTTTAATTAAAACTATGTTATTCTATGGAGATATTCCACGAAACTTGGAAACAACGATTACTTCGGAAAAGTAATGTAGATGTGGCATAATGATTAATTGTATAGCGAGGTTTTTGTGCGTCACCTTATCTATAATTATAAAGTTAATATAAATGTATGTACTCCACGGATTACTCGAGGCAGTCAAACGACAAAGTTATAATAGTCCATCAATCAAACAATTGCGCAGTTTTAATGGCTTTCTGCTACTATTAGACATTTGAAATACCTTCTTTACGTACCACAAGCAAAAGATTATTCTCAAAACGGGGGTTTTTATGATATAAGCCAGTAAATGAGCGGACGGATCACCTGATGATAAGCAATTGCCGCCTCCCATGGATTACCAAAATTCAAGTGCGTTGCCGGCCTTTTGGGGGTTAGGAATTTAAGGGTTGTTGGAAAATCGGGGATTAGGAAGATTGGGAAAGTAATTGGGTAACTGGTAATCTCACTCACACAACACAAACGTTGTTTCACGTCGGTTTTCTATGAGGCCGTGGTATCACTTCTGTCGAGCCGGCCCATTCGTGCCGAAGCATGACTCACCCACACTTAAAACCATAGCGTTGTAAACGCTTCTTTTGAACTTGATCAATAATAAACTCGAACTTAATAACTTCACTGCCGAACCTCTCACAATCAGGCTGGCAACAAAATTGTCAAAATAAATGCACGAAAACTAACCTAAATGTTTCAAAGGAATCTAATCAGTGATTTTTAAATCATCTATCTACTCATTCAAACATTTTATGAACTTTATCCTCGTATCAAAAAGTACTTATCTTTTATTACTATTAATTAGCATATACCTAGGTACGCTATGAATCTAAGTAGTTACGTATTACTGCCACAATACCGAAGTGCTAAGCGTATTTAATTATTATTGATTCATCTCATATTAAGCACATTTATTCATATTAATAATACCAAAGTGCATTTAATAACGACTGCGACTACTACGACGTATAATTAAAAATTATGTGCTACTATTTATACAACTGACTGTTCTAAATCTAGGAAGGTATGTATATACCTATATATTTGTAGTTTCTTGGTCAAAAGAATAGAGATCAGTACACGGTAGGTCGGTACTCCTGCTTTTCGAGCCGGAACCCAGGTAAACCCACTAGGTAGTCCGCAGCTCCGGATCAGGCATCAGCCCTACTGGGCCCCATCAGTGGTGGTCTGATGTCTCTTTAAGGCGTGTGTTGGTCTTAGTAGTGTTTATATGAGAAAACGTTTTCTCTGACCTTTGGCGTCTAGAATTGTGTCAATGGCACTCGTTTGCAACACAAAGACAGTTCAAATAACATGATACTGATTCATCTTACATACCATATATAGGTATGTACAAAAATTAACACAAATATACCTACAACATACAAAAAGTTTGGCGTAGCACACTTAAAAATAAAGATGCTACGAATTTGGCTACGGTGCTACGGAGTCGTAGCCAACACCCAATGTGCTTGTAGCTACCTACATATTACTTATTTCTTTAAATTAAGTAAGTTACTCGTTACTAACCTTATCTTACCTCATTGTTTAGGGAGTAACAAGTGCGACTGCTGACCAAGGAGTGTCCGGTATTCCCAGATCGGAAAAAGTGATATTAAGTGTTTAGTTTCTTAAAAAATTCTCTGAACGTCAATGGAATTGTACCTGATTTGTGCTGATAACGTTCACTACTAATGTATGAGATTGGAAACATTGTATACATACATGTATCTTTGTATTTATTTTTATTGGTTTTTTGTACTATCATGTGATAGATCAAATGATCTGCAAGTATATATCCCGATGTGATTCCTTATAAAACATCACCTACCTACGTAGTTCGAAACACAATTAAAGTGTGTACATCTATTTAATGTAATTATACCTAATGCCGACAGGTAATTGGAGTGATGCGTTCATGCAACTAAACAACTAAAGCATTGCTTTGTGTCCGTCTTCTTGTTTGTAACAAAACAAACTGTAGGTTGTTGTTCGCGTGTCTATTAGCACAGTTAGTTGTTGGTTAACAAACTGAATTATTCATGATTTGTTTATTATACGTACCTGGTAACTGGTTGGCTTCGTGGCTAAGTTACTGATGAAGGATCTAAAAGCTAAAGGAGCGATAGGCAAATGTTAAATTTATTATTTGACGCTTTACTAAACTACGAATATGGTTATACTTTGATTGATCTTGTTGAAGGAAAGGATTTTGACTTTGACTTTGTAGTCAGACCAGATTTTGATTGGCTGCCTGTCCAGCTTGCTGGTACAAGCTTGTAGTTTATATTGTAATTCTATATTATATTATGATAGTGCTATCTTAAAAATTGGAGCTCCCTTCTTAACGATGTTATTCACACACTGTTAATTTCAATAACCGATCTTAATCCAAATCCTTTATCTTTTTTTTGGTTTTACAATACCTTGCCCCACCGATTTCTTACAAACATACAAGTTCACATCTCTTTGTGGACCACCGCGCCAACCGTGCAGTAAAAGTATAACATAACGATATAATTACGGGAGATTTTCTTATATATATATTATTTAAACATTGCCCCACATTAGGATTTTCTCTTGTGTCGTGGGTGAAAACGTGTCGTTTAGAAACATACAAGTTCACAAACACATCACACCCAAAACAACAATTTGTGGACCACACAAAGAGTTGCTCCGTGCGGGAATCGAAACCTCCGGCTACACGTTGCGCGGCAGCCGGTTGCCCAGTCACCGCATCCACCGTATAGTCTAAAGTATAACATATCGTTATCATTCTAGCGAATTTGTTGTGGTACAAACGCTTTGTACCAATCGAATATAGTCGATAATAACATTTATACTGTATGGACCGCCTCGTCGGTCTAGTGTCGTGAGTCAAAAGCGGTTGCTAGCCCGAAGTTTCCGGGTCGACTTGAGCTCTTGTTTTATTCAATTTGCAATGTCAAAGTTCTCATAGTTTATATTCATAGTTAGGAGTTTAATATCAATACCATCTGTATCTGTAAAATATGTTGTCTACTTTATTATATATTGGAGAAAAGGGGTAGGCAAAGTTGCACATTACGGCACGTAATGCCGCTGTACAATGTACACCAACATTTCACCATTTGTGTTATAAGTCCCATGTAATATGTATATCCCGTGTGAGCCTATTTCCATATACTGGGGATAATTCAAGACTCCGTGCTACTACTGAAAAAAGCCCAGCAATCCTATGCCCGACCCGAGAATCGAACCTGAGACCTCTTGTCCGGCAGTCGGACTTGCGACCACTCGACCAATGAGGCAGTCATATTCAAGAATTTTATAAAATAAGACAGTAGTACCAAGAATAACTGAAACATACTAAATTGAATTCATTACAACTACTCATATCAGCTTATATCCTTAGTGAATTGGTACATAAACACATTGGTACATTGGTTAAAATTTGCCTAACAGTGCAATTAACACTACAATAATTTTAATTGATTATTAGGTACTATAATTACGTACTAAACAATGTAGCCATTCGCGTGTGGAGTTGCATTCAATCACAGATCAGATGCAATTTTGTAATAAATCCTGCTTTGAAAAATTTTATGCTTTTTGAATAATTCAATAATGTACATACGTCAATGAGATAATTATTTTCAAACAAGGTACAAAGGTATCATTGTTTTATGTCCAATTAATTTGTTTAATTCTATTAATTAATGTTTATTGGTTTACGCCATTGTACCATTACCTTTTTAGCATAAGTATGCCGTTGCGATTTATTACTGAATATTACTAGCGAAGGTTGGCTGAAGAATAATGATTATAATTTGTAAAGCTTCTTTCTTGTAGGGATTTACCTATTCAATATGTTTTATGAACTTTCCCAAATAATGTGTGATATGTAATATTCCCAATAGTTCATGGTTTACAGTCTTACAGCACTTGTTACTCACTCAGAGTGGCTCCAGGTTTTGCTACCCCAAGCTTATAACAGGTTACACTGAGTTCGTTTGTACTCGACTTTAACTATTATAGTTCTTATAGGACAGAATAAAATTATAAGCACAGGCTCGAACATTAATCAGCTTGAAACTTTTAAGTTTTAAATCGTGGTGATCAGAAATTATAAGCTCAGATTTCCTCACAATGTTTTTCCTTCACCGCTAGTCAGCGGTTACTAAATAATCTTAGAAAGTACATATAACTCGGAAAAAGTCACATTGGTACTTACTTTGCCGTTGCTAGGTTTCGAACATGCACCCCATGCATGAGAAGTGTGCGTCTTAAACCTACGGGAGTTACAAAAGTCTTACAAATTATTGTAAAACCGCTATAAGTGCCATACTTAATAGCAATGCATTTAAACCATATCCACTTGTAACTTAAGCTTATAGGCGTGAAGCAGTCAGATTTATATTCCAATTATGAGTCTATTAGTGTTACAGTAGTTTCTTCTAAGAGTTAATGTAGTGTTTTCATACTCTCGAATGCTGTAATAGTATTAATTTATCTAATTAATGAACCTTTATAGATAAGGGTTTCTTGTAAACCTATTATTGTCCAAAGATAATTTCGTGAAGTCCATTTAGGAAGACAATAGCTTATAATATTTATCGCATCTTTACGGTCACTTTGATCACGCAATATAGTGCAACAATGATGTTAAGACTAATATTCGTTTTAAACACATCTTAATAAATACGCTCTGTTCGAAAGGCGAATAAAAACTTAAAGGAAAAAGCACTATACTTTCATCGAAAATAGTTATGCGTTTGCCGTGCAAACACATATGCACGTATGTATAATACTAAAAATACATGTCATCTGTAATACAAAATATAATGAAATATGACATACCCTTAACAGACGAGCATGTTTAAAAAGACTGATGACTATTGACAAAGAGAAAGAGGTTGTAAAATTCGTAGTATTGGCGTCCCATAGTCTCTGTGTTATATGTATGTATGTATGTAGAAAAAAAAAATATTTATCAACCTCACAAAATACTACACAACCAAATTCATGAATGTTTGAAGTAGCTAGTAACAGAAGCGCAGAGTTCATTACAGGCTTACCTGGTACTGCCAGACGCTCATTGTCAGCTGCGCAGCATATTTTGTTGCTAAACGCTTAGATATACTTTTTTCTCCACAAAAGACCTCTGGTTACTGTCAACCCCATGGACCAAAGCGTGCATTAATGTATGGATGTAAGCTTTAGAATTTCTTTTGTCCATAATGTGTTTACAAACACATGAGTTGTTCCAAAAAAATCTATGCACTAAATAAAGATTTTTTCATAGCTTACGTAGCATAACATACAGATATATAGGTTACTTATTATATTTTATGTATATTTACGTATATTGCCTCATAAATTGAGGATGCATAGTATTGATTAGAAAACTTCATCAACACATACATAAAAATTGATATGGGATACGTAACTATTAAATAGGTACGCAAAAAATCTAAAATGCCGTACATTTTAGTATTTTCAATATTTTCATCAATAATAATTTTTCAATGAACAGAACAGGGGAACCTTAATACCTTTTAGTTTTTGTTTTGAGATGTGTACTTAATACTTATGTATAAGTAGGTAGATAGAATATTTATTTATTACCTTATTAATAGTAATTGCTTGTAAAATACAGTAGGCACTAAATCGAAACGCAATTGTAATTATTCTTAATAATATTCTATTAAACAAATATCATTATAATTTTAATTGTTGGTTTAGTTAGTTCTGCAATTTAGCCTATACTTGGGTTATCGTTAATAAATTTTATTGCCATAAAATTATAGATAGTCTAATATGAATGCGCATATCATAAAATAAACAAACAATTAAGCCTTTTTACTCCTGTTACATATTTTCCAAACCAATCCTGTGTATGCCAGATTTGTTTAGATAAAATATTAAAGTGGGACACGAGTACGTTCGCTTGCATAATCTGTGCAGAACAGAATGAAAGGAACAAGAGCGCGGGGGCGCATTCGAGTCTATGTAGCTAGAACGTTACAGCTTTTATATAAAAGAAGCGCTCTGTTTCGCAACCATTCGAATTTGGAATCTCGGCGCGAGGAACGCTGGGAGACGGAACGCACCCGTATTTGCGCGCGAAAAGTGACAGATCTTATTGTTTTTTATTTCTTTTTAACCATAAACAATTAATAATTTATCAATATGGCTGTTGCTAGTGCTAGAAATATTGTGAATTTGAAAGAAAAGGGGCGTTTCGAGCTTGAAAATGCAAGGATCAATAAATACACGGTAAGTACATATGAAAATGAATGGAAAACATATACACAACTGCAATAATAAACACTAAAAATACATTTTATAATATACTATACTACAGCTTGTAAAAGTAAGCCTCGGAAGGTACTCATAAAAGAATAAATCTACCGTCAATAAACGAAAGCAAAAAATAAAATTCAATAATTGGTTAATTAGCGTAAATTTCACGCTAACGTAACTTAAACAAGTTAAATTTTCACGTACCTTTGAACGTGTCTTTAATAAATAACGTACTGTACTTAATCAATATAAATTCACGGATCATAAAAATAATTTAATCAATCATACAGTTTCTATTTTATTTCCATTAGAAATATGTTTTATTTGCGTACGTTTTAATAACATTATTATATTGCATTGTTATATTGCCACATAAAATTGATTTTTATGCCCAAGTCTTAGGTAGCAATTTCCCATTAATATAACAGATGTCTCACCTTGATGTCCACTGTTCATCTCGAGTCAATTTATCTAATAATATGTACCTATCAATAACATAATAATTGATAACTAGGTCAGTGTTATAACTGTGTTGCAGCTATTATTGCCATTACTATTAATAAGATACTACATTCTTACATTTTATATAATTCCCATAATTATCAACTAAACGCCTTGTACATTATTATAAAAAAACTAAATAGAAAAAATCGTAAAAAGTTTTCATTACCATCGATTATTGTTTATGTCACAATATTTTTTTTTATTACGATCAAAGAAGAGAAACTATGGCATTCATCCTAAAATAGTAGTAGATGCATTTTGAATGCGGACTGTTCTAAATTTAAACGGTGCTATTTGGCATTGTTGATCGATCCCTTGTTCGTTAGTAGCTGTAAACAATGGCTGGATTGGGGTCATTTTTGTTTCCTTACATTGTATCCATGTTTTATTTAGGTATCTAGACTAATAAATAAACTTAAATTCAATAACTACATGTATATGAATATACATACATACAATAAATTCAACTAAATCCCACCTTTTTTACATTTTTTGTCTGTTTGTTCCGTCTAGTTCATAGAAAGAAAAGTGTGAGAAAAATTATTATTGAATAGTAATCAATTTCGACGAACCCCCTTTACGCGTACAACTTTTGTTCAGCAGTAGACATTAAAGAGCTCACGTGGTACGTTGTTTTTTTTAATGCAATACATACTCTTTTTTAATAAATTAATTAATCTGAGTAGATTGTAGGGTGACAGGAATAAATGGAATCATTCCCGAACTTTGTATCGGTTTAAATTTATCTTTCTTTTGTTAGTTTTTATTAGATAAATCATTATAGGTATTTTATTACAATTACGGACTAAATAGATTTTTAATTCTCATACCCCGTCATCACCCCTATTGGTTTTCCCATCAAACTAGACTACTTCAATTTTCTTGATATACTTAATGAAAAATTACTCATTGATTACTTTACACACGTGTTTTAAAAATAGCTTTTCTTGGCTAAACATTTTATTATTCAATCAGTAAAAGATATGAATCAGGCGACGCACTGGTATTGTTAAAATGTATTTAATGCAACATCGATAGCATTGTGTAAATGATCGCCTAGACTTACCTACTCACTTTCATTAGAATACATCGAAGGTCTATTAAACAAAAGGACAATAATACTAAATTCTAGTTCTAAGTAATTCATTCTTTGCATTTTCAAGCTTAAGTTTGAAATAAAATTAAGACTGCCTCGTTGGTCGATTGATCGCAAGTGCAAATGCCGAACAAGGGGTCTCGGGTTCGATTCCCGGGTCGGGCTTTATTCGGTTTTTTGTTTTTTTTTTCAGTAGTAGCACGGAGTCTGGAACTATGCCCAGTGTATGGCAATAAGCTCACCCCCTATTACATGGTGAAAAGCGGGTGTACATTGTATAGCGGCATGCCGTAATGTGCACCTCTGCCTACCCCTTTGAGTATAAAAAACGTGTCGTTGGCTATAAAATTAAGTTCATAAACCACATTATAAAATGAACCGATTATGGGGCGTCAATCCCGTTTAGAAATCTGTTATAAAATCTTGCTCATTCAGTAATAGGTATTTTATAACCCAGTCGTTCTTAATGCGTAGGGTACGCATTAAGAACGACTTTTTACTTTGTAATAAAGAACCGTGACGGTATGTGAAACTCGTATAACGTTATTGGGATGATGACGGGGTACAAAAATTAAAAATCTATTTAGTTCGCCAGTTACGTAGAAAAAAAATATAAGACACGTATTTTTTATTTTGTCCTATAAAACTTAAATAAAACGAATCAAAGTTTAGTAGTGGGAGCAAATATGTACGTCATTTCTTGTACCCAGAAGTAGCGTCACGCAATATTTAAAATCAATTTATTTTATTTATTATTTAGATATTTAGACACCACTGACAAACGGTGAAGAAAAACATCGTGAGAAAAGCTGGCATTATAATTTCACATTATAAGTTTGAAATCGCCAACCCGCATTGAGCAAGCGTGGCGATTAATACTTAAACCTTATCCTTGTGAGAAGAGACCTTTGACCACTTGTAGTGAATATCACAACATTAACGTATCCAGTCTCCCATTCATCAATAAAAATTACCCGTTCACATGATCCACACAACAATGCAACATTTGCATACAAACTGCATTATCATAGATATTTTAATTAAGTAGCTGTAATTGTAAACAATTGTTCCTATATTTTCAGCTATCCTGAACCAATAGCCTTCTGAAGCTGAAAAACTATTTAACATGTAAATTTTCCATTAAAACTATAATAAATTATAAACCGGTGACGGTTTTCACCAGGAATCGTATGATGAGGTTTAATGTCTAATTAGGGAAAACCATACGAAAATACGTTCGGCAATTTTTGAGTTTATCGCGTTAATGCAGACATACCGACGCGACAGGGAATTTCAGTTTAGTTAACAATATGTAAGGATTAAGGATAAACCTACTAATTACAAATACACAAAAATATAATATGACGCATAATAACACAGGTTTCATAAATAATTGTAAATCCGGGAGGATTTATAATCGAGTTAGGTTCTCCGTATCAAAGATTATTACGCACTCACAGCAAATCAACTTAAACTATTTTTTCAATAGATCTGCATTAGATTTTCAACTTAATTTCGAAATAGGTAAGGTTGAATATGTATTTAACGGATTGTAGCTTCATAAGCTGCCGTCTGCATATTAACTGGTAAATGACATGCGCTTTGTTGATTTTTTTAATACTTTTCTATATCAAAGTATTAAATTTATTTACACAGGGTGTCTGAAGTCACCACTTGCCACGTCATGGTCATATGGTGCCGACAAAGCTGATCGACAAAGCTCCAAAAGTTATAGAAAAAAAAAAATCTTAAGTCTAGTCTAAGCTTCACATTTTTTTTAGAGTGTTATAAAAAACACAACGTTTGAATAAGATTCGTTTCAATTTCACAATAAGTATGTATTGTTGCCAATTCGTCTGTAAGCAGTCGAATGGAATAAATTCAATTAATCCGTAAAAGTTCCGGTACGTATATTGCAAATTCATATCAATTCATAACCCGTGGTCAGTCAGTTCCATTGATTAACTTGTGGTAATAAATCCTAGAAAATCATTATTATTTTTCTATATCAGATTTTCTCAGAATAAAGTTACCTATGACTTAGTTGGTGAAACCTATGATTTACTCACCACATTACACTAGATACGAGAAGGCAACAGAAAATATTATAAAACAGCGATACAAACGCATTCCACTTGACTTACTGTCACGGTCAAGGTTCAATACAGGGTTAGACATAACAACGTTGTAATTATTACGCTGTCACTTATAAGACTGTAGTTTAATACTTACGTAGACGAGTAGACGGGTAAAACAGAAGACCACCATAGAATAAATAAGTAGTAGGAACGAGGAGGTCCTAAGTTTAATCCTAGGTTAAAACATAAAGCTTTTTGACTGCACGGTTGTGTGGTGGGTAGATAACTGACTGCCGTGCAACGGATCAACTCCTTGTGTGATCCACAAATTGTTGCTTCGCGTCTGTGTGTAATATGTATGTGAAATTCTATGTTTGTAAACGCACCCACGACATAGGAGAAAATTCAAGAGTGGGGCAACGTTTTTAATAGAATAATGTTTATTTTTTACTGTAAAATGTCAGTTACAGCTTGCTGATATCTGAAATGGTTGCCTTTTATGCAGGACAGGATCATAGGTATTGGGTACCTAATGTATGTACTGTATATGTATACATATTAATGAGTGAAATACATATGTTGCATTGGATATTTAACTATTTATTACGATAATGAACAGTACATATACGTTTAGGGAACAGCGAGTAAAGTTCCCTAAGAAAAGGAGGATCCTCCGACCAGGCGAGGTGATCAGCCTGGCGGGCTTTCTGCCCGACTGTTGTTCGTTGGGATTTTCTATCCGTGTTAATTCGCATGCAAACTTAATATGTGCGATGCAGGATATTTGTGACGTCATCCATTGATTTGCTCGTCGATAGTCTATGTGCGACTTCTGTCATCTGTCATCTGTCACTTGTCAATGTGTCGCCACATCACTCCCCCCCAAGACCGGAGGTCGATCCTGTTGAGACGGCTGTCGATGCTTGAGATGAGCGGTGCCAGAGCCAGTGTAGAATGTCCCTAGTTCCAGTGAGTCGGAACTGTGCCGCTGAATGCCCAGTGAGTCGGGTGACCGGTGCAGGGCGATACTCCAGTGAGTCGGAGTAGTGAGGCTCGCAGTGTCCCACGGTGAGTCGGGGAATAGATGCTGCGAGGGTAGGTGCGTAGTGGCTGGCGTCTGCGTTGACGGGAGGAAGACGTCCTCAGACCGTGTGCAGAGTGCTGTGCCTAGACGCTGATGAGGCCGTAGGGAAGAACCAGGCTGCATATCTTCGATGTAGCGTGTGGTGGTCCCTGATGAGGCCGAGGACGCTGGTTGGCTGCGACTTGATTACCGCTCAGCGGAGAAGTGATGGGTGAGGGAGATGGCGATAAGGATGACGGTGCTGATCTGCTCCGTGAAGGTTGGTTTCAATCACGTCGGGGGTCACCACTTTAGGGAACAGCGAGTAAAGTTCCCTAAGAAAAGGAGGATCCTCCGACCAGGCGAGGTGATCAGCCTGGCGGGCTTTCTGCCCGACTGTTGTTCGTTGGGATTTTCTATCCGTGTTAATTCGCATGCAAACTTAATATGTGCGATGCAGGATATTTGTGACGTCATCCATTGATTTGCTCGTCGATAGTCTATGTGCGACTTCTGTCATCTGTCATCTGTCACTTGTCAATGTGTCGCCACATACGTATTGAAATAATCTAGTCACTAGAAACTATGGCTGCTTGCAACCCTTCGAAAAGTTAGACATGACGTAGAACGATAAAACATCCAGTTTTCATTAAGTTACGCTGCGGGAGTGACCTAGTTAGGTTAGGGCGGGAGAAAGAACACCCACGTATTTCCTAACTTAATAGGTTAGGAAACAGGTCAGGTTACTTGTCTACTCTAATTCACTGAGTGTAACATTACTTTTATTTTCTTGATTGATTTTAACCAGTTCATAAATACATTACATTAATAACTCGATTTATGTCATTGTCAAAATAAAAATTTTGATCAAATCCAAAATCAGTGGTGCTTATTTCGTTTTTTTTTTTTTATATTGCCCCAAATTAGGATTTTTTCCAGTCTCGTGGATAAGTTTATAAACATACAAATTCGTATAGATACAAATGACACTCAGACGTAAAATAACAATTTGTAAACCACATAAAGAGTTGCTCCGTGTGGGAATCGAACCCGCTACACGTCGCGCGGCAGCTGGTTGCCCAGTCACCGCACCAACAGTGCAATTAATTTCATCAAAACATAGTTAATTTAATACGAAAAATGCAAACGAAGCAATCTGAACAATGGAACATCGATCGTACCTATACAAGCGTA
This sequence comes from Spodoptera frugiperda, assembly GCF_023101765.2. Classification (NCBI taxonomy): domain Eukaryota; kingdom Metazoa; phylum Arthropoda; class Insecta; order Lepidoptera; family Noctuidae; genus Spodoptera; species Spodoptera frugiperda. The sequence continues at coordinate 4,223,701 of NC_064217.1, read as the reverse complement.
ACTTTTTTTAATTAAAGTTTTAATTCTATAGATACCTATTTATTCGAAAACGATTTGATACATTGCATTGCAAATAAACAAACATATCGACGGTTAAGAGAAATGTTTGCCATAATTGAGTTAATTCGATGATTCCAAATAATTAATATCACAAAAAAATATTGCTTAGATCAATTAACTTTTCAACCATCGATGTTAAGTCGAACTACGAGACCCAAATCCAGACTCCGACCTGATGTACTAATTATAAAACACACACACACAAACACATACATATCAATATGCATTTGCTACCTAAATGCATTCGAAACAAAAAATCTTATTAATATTATGTAACTTTAGCAAAGACCTTACTATGAGCTAATAAGGCTTGAAATTGCTAAACAAAATTTCGCGGTGCGCTTACGCTGCTGGTGAGCGGACCTTGTTCACGTTCAATACCAAGGTCCAGAGTTCGATGTTCGCCTTTCGCTAAACTATTATCTAGCGTGTTTCGTGTGTTCTAATGTATGCTATTGTTATATCAATTACGATAACTTACATGACATTAACAGTCGTGGGAGTCCACTACTGGACTATTTTAGACCCTCTGCATAAAAGGTGATTGCCAAATGTGGTAAGCCGTTGGGGACCGCAGTTCCAAAGACCAGGTTTATCAGAGAGCGCCGCTGTCCGGTCCCCGTTAAATATGACGTGTTCTCTTATTCGACCATTACGACACCTACAGAAAGAGTAAAGAAGATAACAATTATATTGTATTCTACTCTGCTGTCTTCATATAGCGATTAAGATTAGGGCAAAACGGGTATTACACAGCATAAACATATGATCATATTACAAGCAGCAGTTTTTATCTCCGAAGGGCAGTGGGGCATATTACGGCATCTAATGCCACTGTACAATGTTAACCCACTTTTCACCATTTGTTTTATAAGTCCCATGTAATAGGAGGTGAGTCTATTGCCTTATACTGGGCACAATTCCAGCCCAGTAAGGCTGATACTTGATCCTGGGTCCCGGCTGGAAAAGCAGGAGTAGGAACAGGGTGGTTTTTAGTTAGTAAGAGTCTGACACTCCCTCTCGCCTCGCGCAAGCCGAGAGAAGTCATTAGATGGTTTTACCCCTATAAAATGGCTCCGTGCTACTACTGAGAATGTTTCGTAAGACTGAAAAAAACCCAGTAATACTTTGCCCACCACTCGACCAACGAGGCAGACTTTGTGTGGCACTACTTGCACTCTCATTATCGATACTGAATGTCAAGATTACCGTGTTATCGTGTTGCGTAACGTAGCGATTACTTCGAGGTGGCTGATTAATTGATCGGTGATTAATGACCTGTAAACCGGTGATTAATATTTGCGGTTATTAGATTTATTGCAGTATTAATGTCGGTTTTAGTACGATAAGTTTCTTGAATGTGGAAGAAAGTGAAACGAAAGATGTTTTGTTTGTGTTTAGAAGTAGATAGATGCGTGTGCATGCGGATGATGACTCAGATTCTCTGTAAATTCTATCTTCCCATGTTTTTTTGTAGTAAAAGTTACCTATTTATCATAATCATAATCATGGTGTCCATTTAGTTAGTAACAATGTTCTTATAGACTAGTGTTAGTAATATACGGAGAAACAAATTATAAAAAAAAATAAAAACAGTAAAAGTATAGTAAATACAACAATCACCGCCGCGCCACCCCATAACAAATGGCGCGTACAGTTAATTTAGTACTTAATTTATTTTTTAAAAGGGGTACTTTTCAGAGTAGGTAGTAAAAACGTAAGAATCATATAAGTATTGTCATATAAATTATTCTTATTTATAAGTAATGTCCTTGTTCTCGATTAATCTACTCACCATAACATGACCCGATGTTTCTTTGTGATTTTCTCGTGCACCAAATACGTAAAGCGTTATCGCTTGCGTTCGGCGAAGGGCAGATTTCAATCACATCCCATAAAATTACTATCATTTTTCCATTTTAACTTCATACCGTGCCGACCCTTCTGATAAAAATATGACACAGGGAAACAGAAAAACAAATGTTTTTATTTATATAATATATAGAATAACAGTTTTTATCTAAACCAAAATAGGTACAAAATCACTGACCTATATTCCATTTTTGTTTTTCATTGAGCTTAGATATATAAAAAACAGCGTGTACATTACAAAATACACGTATTATTACATAGCTAGTTAGATACTTATTTTTTGTATAAGAAATATAGAAAATACTTATTATTTTTTTATAAAGTAACTATGTAGTCTAAAATCTAGTCGGTTACATTAAGCTTTGTTTTAAGATTTTTTGCCGTTATTCAATGCGGACATAGGCTGTCGATTAGTGCGAATAGAGTTATTAAAAAAGTTGTAGACTAGGCAAGTTTTTTGTCCTAATATTTAAGACCCGTTGTCTTAGAGAATACGGAAGCAAAAGTTATTGATACCTACGTCTATTTACACTTCAGCAAGTTATTGAGTTGATTGTTCTGACTTACAATCAATCATTTTGATCTAGTTTTGTAGGGAAAATTTGTCAAAATTCCTACGCGATTCAAGTTTGGGTCTAGATTCATGGCCAAAAAGTTCCGTCTAAATCAAATCAGTTATTTCCATAAATATGATTTCGTAATTTTATTATATTTAAAATTTTACGATATTTTTGGACACATGAACAATAAACATGCAAAGAAAAACAATTTATTAGATAATAAAATAAATAATTTAATGCGTCTCCAAATATTATACTGTGTTTGGCAATATACCTAATGAGTACCTTAAAACGATACCAGCGCCACGCGGATGAATTTAGAACTAATTTTCTACAGGGAAAATTATATGCCAAATTTTGGGATACGTATATTCATTTACTAAACTATGTCCTTTGATGATGATGTATATTATAAGTCGGTAGAGAATGGTATCTAATGGTCATTATTTAATGTTGTTTAAACGATTAAATCTGGACCTAACATTAATTTACCGAAAAAAAGACATGAAAGTTTGTTGTGGTATAGATAAACCACCAAGGCGAGCAATAATTTAATAATTTCCTCAATTAGGTCATAGAACCATAATTGTGTTACATTCTAATTCAGTTACGTGGTGAAAAACAAAACCAGTTTGGTACAAATTCCCTGTTTAAAATAAAAAAATACGCGGATATAGTGCTTAAGTTTAACGTCATAAATACGTAATTACTTAATCAATTACGTATGACTGTACGAGTAGGTAGATCCGCAAAAACTATTTAGAATAAACATCTATATTATGTTTATTTGGTGCATATTGGGTACCCAAACAAAAAAATTTTCACTACTATGGAATTTAAAATCATAACAATCTTTTTCATTTTAAATTAATCATCGAAATAGGTAATATTTAACGTTTCCTACAGGTTTTATGCACCCGAAAGCTAAAAACATTTTATTTAATTTTTCTTTAAGGCAATAAAAAGTTTGCATAACTAATTTTAAAAATCGAATTCTTTATTCAAAACCATTAACTATTAAAAAAAAGAAATTACAAAATGGAGAATGGAACGCTGACGTCACAGTACACTATCCCTGCCCTACATGCGAATATAAGAGCATTTCCATACTAAGCGACGAAACGTGCTTAGCTCAGTCTCAGTCGCAAGTCGCAACCTTGACATAGAAACTATGGCATGCCAATGACCGCTTCGTTTACTCTCGACTTTGTTACCGAAATAATGTAACGTAGGTATACTTTGTGGATGTTATGTATTCATCTGTCTGCGATGTAAACAATGCATCGGTTGTTTTATTACTTGGCACGTGTATGTCGTAAGTCGGTTGTTTTGCTAATTTTGTTGTTTATACGCCAGAAGCAATTAAAATATCTCAGTGTGTCAAAATCCTTAAATAGATTTTTAATACAGTTGCAATAAATATCCAAATTTCAATATTTTTACGGTATAAGCCGGTAAATGAGCAGACGGATTACCTGATTACCGAGAGACGTTACAAGTGTGTTGCCGGCCTTTTAGAGATTATTTAAGGGCTGTTGGGGAATCGGGGATTGGGAAAATTGGGAAAGGGGGTAATTTGGCCTCCGATAACCTCACTTATAGACCGAAATACAACGCTGTTTCACATCGGTTTTCTGTGAGGCCGTGGTATCACTCGTTGATTAGTTACAAGATGTACCGATGGTCGATGGACTAATACGGAAACTATTGATTAACTATATAGCGCTACGTTTTTTGCAACAAATATGAACGACAAAGATCTATTAAAATTCTGCATTTTTTGGATAATTCGCGTTGTTACAACAAGTAATTAAACAACTTTGTAACAATACAACAGTATTGCAATCTTCCTGATTTGTGCAATACGGAAGAATAGACATTTTAATATGCATTGTTATTATGCATTTAAGTATATCATAACGAAGAAAAATTGTATTACTGCTTGTATGTATCAATTCTATAAATACTTCTTATACACGTAAGTTTACCAATAGTGATTCGATTTTATTATTTTACAAGAAGTAAGATAGGCTATTTTTTGTCTAAATGTTCCTGCAAGATCGGTGCTTCCTCTTGACAAATCCTTTCAATTCTACGCGGACATAGCCGCAGAAGTAATGCTATAGTTTATTAATATACAATAATAATAAACTTATATCCTTAGCAAGGAGGTTCTATAGAAACATAGTATTTAGTTCCGGTAGTACATTACCTACTGACACTGCCGCATTACTTGTGTATCGTGACTGCTGATAACCTTTAGCTTCCTGACAATGCGTACACTTGATCTATATTGCATAGACCGTTCGCCTGGTTTTCGCTAGTGCTACTATAGAGTACACACAAGGTCTAAAACTAGGGTAGGGTATTAATGGAATTCCAAGTTATGACTAGGAAGCATACATAAATCATAAATATAGATATTGTCGGATGTCCGGCTACTGTCGTTATAACCCTTCGTGTTTCGGAACGCGGATCTACACGAGACACAATGTGTTTTCTATTGTTGTCTTATACCGTATGTGGAAATTTCTTATGACTTAATTTAAACTCCATATTTGTTATCATCTACAAATTACATTTATTACAATATATATTATATATATATGTACGAAAAATGAGCGAAATACGCCCGGTAGTTAAACCAAAAAACATAGAACAACTGTCATCAACCGTCATGGAAGGATTATTATTAGGAACTTCATTGTTCGACGAAGTTACTCAACTGGATTCAAGCCACGCAAAGAGCCCATATCATAAGCAGTATGCCGAATTGGTTATTACTATGAATATTTAAACATACGAATGTTGCTTGCGAACACAGAACCAAGGAGTCAGTTATGTTTATATTAGGTTGGTAACTAAGTCATACATAGTAATTATGTTAGAAGCTAGCATATAATTATGGTTATTGTTATTCCATTGTCCTATGTACTGGTTAAGCGGAAAATAACAGTGATTACAACGCAGATATTGTTATTATCTCATGTCTGGGCACAAAGTAATAATTTGCGTAAAAGGTTTGTTATTTAGTAAAATTTATTAGTAAAATTTTTACTTTGTTGTTTTAAATTATTGTAAGTTGTACATATTTCTTCTATATTACCTATTTAAGATTTCATGCAGGTAGATTTAATGAATGTCACCATATAATTATCTATATAAATAAAAAATGAATTATTTACGGTTAATTATCGAAAAAAACCGTAATCTAGTAATTATTTACTTAGTTTTATTTTCGTGAATGATTTGATGTTGCGTTGAGATAAATATGAGATTACCCCTACCTACTACAATGCAGTTTTACAACTACAATGTTGCTATGAATCGAATAATAAGTACTATAGGTAGATACATGTATTATTGACTACATTACGTTTACGATAAGAATCTGACAGCCAGTGTCTGATGAGGCCTAAAACATGCGAGAACAATTAGCAAATATTATCAATCAATCAGCTAATACTCATTGCCCTATATCGATGCATTTCATGATCGGATGCATCTGTCTGCGCGACGTTCTGCATCCGTTCTAGAACTGTTTGAGTAATTAATACTTTAATTAGTAAGCAACAAGGTTCTTTATGCAATGTGTTCGTTGTTCAAAGGGTTCTAAGATACCTATATCTAAAGCCCCGGTCAACTATTGTTTTGACTCTAAAGCAAGCGGGTGGTTTTATTTAATTTTAATGGTGTCCCACACTAGGATTGACTCCTGTGTCTTGGGTGCATTTACAAACAAACAAGTTCACATACACAGGTTTAATAGATAGGTTGAATAGTTTGATAGACAAACCATAAAAAGGAATTGCATCAAAGTTCGATTTTATCGTACCACTACAATTTTCGTCATTCCCTCATTTTACTATTCCATTCTAATAGCGTTTATCCTATTTATACATATGTATAGCTACTATAACAAGTGCGAATGAAATCTGTATTACACAAAAAAAGAATAACAATATAACCCACCTATAACCACAAAAGATGACAACAATTTTAGATTCAGTAATAAGATTACAAATGTAACGGACCGACTTAGAATAGAACATACACTCAGTAATACAAATACCTACGCATTTACAATCAATCAACCAATAGGATAGTCCTATTTGTATATAACTATGTAACAAAGTTGTAATATAATTTAAAACATATTAAACTATACTACATAACTTTAATAACACGTAACAATGCGTTTAGAGCTCAGTAATCGTGACAGGCGGTCGGAATTACCTATTAATTCACAATCAAATGCATTTAAATCAATCCAGTATTGCTGTGTACAAATACATAGATTGTTAATGTTAATAGCTAATGGTGTAAAGCAGTGGACATAATGGGTTTATGTTGAAGATTATTAATTAAAGATTAGGTATGTTTATTGACTTAGATACTTTTACTATACTTTACTAGCGTGAAACGCGTGGAAGAAGCTATTCTTCCACGCGTTTTCACCCACTCTGCTCGACTCCTATTGCTCATAATGTTATATTTTATAGCCAATAACTTTTCTGGTTGAATGCACTATCCAACACAAAAGAATTATTAAAATCGGACAAGTAGTTCCGAAGTAATCTCCGGAGCATATCCAAACTAACACACTATTCAGATTCAATTTTACATCGGTATCCCAATCTGATATACTATAGGTTAGGTACACATTAGAGAATACAATCCCGAGCATGTTTTTCAATCCCGGGATTACGGGATTTTAAATGTGTAATCCCGGGATCCCGGGGCTATCCCGGGATTAGACTTTGTGGTTTCTAATTGGGTTCAAATGAAAACAGAACTTGAGTTATTTAAAAAAAAATGATTTTAATATCGTTGCACAATATAAATCACATCACAACACAATACAGTACGAAACGAAAATTGACAAAACAATCAAAATACTTTTGCAAGAAATTTAAAAGACAACACAACAAAACTAATTAGAATTTCGAAAATACAATCGCAGGAATATCAAAGCATCCAACGTTTCACTTCCAAGCCTGCTTCGTAGTTTATTGCCAATATAAGCAGCAGCTGAAAACGCTCGCTCAGGTTCTACGCTGGTTGGAGGAATAGACATTAGATATTTATTTGCTATTTCTAAGTGATATCCACGAGTTCCTCCATTTTCGAACAGGCTCATTTCACGTCTAATACTATTTGCCAACCCTGATTCATTTTGTATTTGTACTTTAGGATCTGGGGAATTCATACTCTTATCAATTTCCAGCTGTAACTTTTCCTTTAATGTCAATTGGGGTTGGGGGATTCCTTGCTGTAGCTCATCATCTATTTGTGATCCTGACATTTCTTCTTCTTCCGTGTCATCTCGACTATGAAGTTTTTTAATAATACTCTTTATTTGCTTCCTCACTAAAGCCTGCGTAGGAACTGGAAATAAGTCTTGCCATTCCAAATCCGATAGTAACTGATCTTCATCATCTTTTCGTGGATTTTGTAAATAATTCAACACACCAGTTAAATCATCACTTCGTTCAAAAACAACTACTAAAAATCCCGAGATTAGCCAAGTACAGTCCCGGGATTTTCGGGACAAGAAAACGGCCGGGATCCCGGGATCCCGAATCTCGGGATCCCGGGATTGTATTCTCTAGTACACATAGATGTTTGGATGACAATAGAGGCGGACACGGCTTATTAAAAAAACACACACACAAAACATTTTTCAAATTGTAAATCAGTTTTGTCTCACGATACTTTCTACAAATACCCTACCTAAAGTTTATACAGCATAAAACACAGCCATTGTTTATATTTCTTTTAATTAAAAAGAATAAGTAGGTGACCCTATTATGAACGTTGCTTAGTTCAGCTGCACGAAGGTTTAGCGTAATTTTATTGCATTTAGCCAAGGCGACAAAGCCGGACATTACAATTACAAGATATATTATGCAAAGGGCGGCTATAATAATGTCATAAAGGTGATAAATACCTACAACTTGTCTGTACATTACCGTCTAAATGTGGTCTAAATAGGTTTGTTCCGAATTGAATTTCGCTGTAGACGCGCCTACTTCCACGAAACAGCGAGACGAATCAATAAATGTTGGTTTCAATAACTTAGATATCTGACTCGGTAGGTATCTATATTTCTGAAATTGGCAATAGTGTGGAACGTTGCCTCCAACTAGGAGAATATTCAATGACCAGAGTGCGTTTTTTTTTGGTTCTATACAAGACTACCTGAAGATTGCCGTTTCGGTATTGCTTCGAAAATGAAAACTAAGTATTCCATGTATTCATGTCCTTTCTTGTTTCTCAAACTGTTTAAAACTTTCATCCAAATATTCAGTCCCGCATTGGGTGATGTGGTCTCTAAAAGACAAAGCTCTTTAAATAAATGAAAAAAAAACCGTAGTTTAAAAAATAAACAATCTCGTACATACCTATTTCTATTTATTACTATCGCAAATATAGGTAACTTTTGAATCTCTCGGTGGTGGACAATTTCATATGTCAAAATATTGGATAAAATAAAGAATATTTCAGTTAGGTAATAAGAAATGCAATATTAATTCACAACGTAAATACAGACATATACTTAGTGATTTTTATCTGAATTGTGTACAAGTTTCAGGGAACTTTGTTATTCGCATTTATATTGAGCATCGTTCTGCTGACTCCCATTCACTTCTGTTGCAACTTGCACCGGGCACAATGCCAAGTTAACCACGGTTATAAACAAGGTTTACACATATAGGTACTAAACTATCAAGTTCCTAAATATAATACTTATAAATAGTTTTTATTTTTTCATAAAACCATCATCGTCATCAGGCAGCCTCAATATGTGGACCGCTGAACATAAATCTCCATATTAGTCGGTTGGAAACTTGCATCTAGCTATGAAAAAATAGCTCTAGCTATTAAAAATTTGGTCTAAACTGTAAAATTAAAAGCTTAATCAACTGACGCACAATTTTAACCAAAGAAATAGGTACAACAAACGAAAAGGTACAACAAAGTTTTCTTAGATCGTATTATAATTATTCCAGTACCATTTGGCTGCAGTGACTGCGAGAGACTGTGAGACTGTCGCAACGAAACGGCATTTAAACGATTTATCCATTTAGATCTAGAGTCCACACCTTGACATTCCTTGGTGTCCCCAGCTCACAAGATAATGTTAAACAAAACAATTATTAAAGAAATATTAAATACTCTCATTACTGCTACTCTTATAACTATGTTGCTCTTGTCACTGCTTTATGTCGAGTTCATGGTTGAAGTGTTAGTGTGCCTCATAGTAATTACGTATAGTAAGTAATAAAATTATATGACGAATGATGTTGTATCTGAGAGACAAAGTCCTTTAATAAATAAAAAAAATTACTAATGAAAAATTTCATAAGTAATTATGGGCAGGCGTGCTTCATCGTAGGCCGCATCATCACTTACCATCATTTGAGATAGAGGCCAAACGTCGACGCATCAATTGTAAAAAAATTGCTATTTTAGAACGTCCATTGACACAGTGATACCCACAGAAATCCTCCAACCTCATATACCAGACAGACAAGATGTCTATGCTAAGATCCGTTCAGCCAATCTGTAGCAGATTTGTCACCATAATATACCAAACCTATTATACTTTTTTAAATCAAAGTTTGGTCTTTTGCAGCTTGCCGACAAGCTTCCAGAGCAGGTTGCGGAGCATGGTATCAAGAAGATAATCGAACCTGCTTACCACGTCAGAGTCATCACAGCCAAAGATAAGGATCGCACCATTGATTTCCTAAGGAGGTAAGTACCTGTCTAACATAGATATATCTATTGGAACATATTATAGGCTTCTATAGGGAGGTGCTATAACAGGCGTTGCACCATGGGGGCTCCGGAGTTGATCTACTAAGAGGACCCGGTACCTCTTTTAGGTGTAGATGATGGCTACCGGGGAACTTTTAGTGAAGTAAAAATCCCACACTCCCTAGGTTTTTACCCAAAAAACTTGGTGCCTTTAGAATGTTTCCCACCGTCAACAAAAAAAAAATGTATATCTATCGTAAACGTACCCCGAAAAGACAAAGGTGGACGGATGCGCACTTTGATTTACCAGTTAAACAATTAAGCTAACTATTATCATTAGACAAAATATTAATATCAGAATTAGGTAATTTAAAGAAGTCAATAGTTCTTTGCCTACCGGTGGGTAGGCAAGGAACCCATGTTTCCATTCACTACACCAAACCACTGAGACAATCACGAAATAGTCCTTGTTGTGTCTTCATTTTCAAACAAATTGAAAGTAAAATAAACATATTTTATATTCAGTTATTAGGTATACGTAAATATCATATTATACTCCGCTTATTAACGACTACGCCTCTCGAATAGTGCGCCTTAGAACTGTACTTTGACCAATTTAAATAGTAGTAAATAGTACCATGTCTATTTGTAGCATCCGGAGACATACAATACGCATCTCCTCTCGTTGTAATACCCTCAATCAACACTAGATCACTTGTTTTGAAATCTTATTACCTTGCTACATATTTGTTTTCACAAGCAATGATACCTGAATTAAAAGTTTATGAAAGACTGAAAATGTTGCATTCTTTTAGTGTGATAGAATTTCTATCGGTAATCTGCCTCGACTTATAATAACCAGGCATATACCATAGCCATTAACAGCATGTTTTTCGGGACGCCTGGGTGAAAAAGCAACGAAACTTCCATCAGTATCTTTGGACACAGCTAGAGATTTACAATTGTGCTTTATTCGGTTTAAACGGTTTATGCTTTGTTTTTGGACATAACCATAAAATACTTTGCAGATTCTTCTTCCGTGATGAGCCGATGAATCTAGCAGTGAATCTACTGGAGACCCCAACGAGTCGCTGTATCGATCTAGAAGAATACGCAGCCAGTTCCTTGGACCAAGGAGTATCATTAGCTGCTGTAGACGATAATGGTGAATTCGTGGGAGTTGTCATCAATGCTATTATTAACAGAGACGTAAGTTTTGTTACAAAATACCTTTAGCTTCACAAAAAATAGCTCAAACTTTTCTATTCAAAGTTACGAGAAGAATTTTACATGTCTTTTTTTAACGTTGATAAGTCTGCGTTTGGCCACCAACCCGCTTACTGGCGAAGCGAACATGTGACCGAAGATGGAGCACACAGACTTAGAAAGTACCTATTCAATCTGACCTTGAAAAGACCCGGGTTGTATTTCTCAGGAAAAATAGAAGCCGGCAGATTGTACCTACTATTCCCTGGCTGCACGGATTAGGAACGTTCGATGTTTACAAAATAGTTTTTATAGTCTTAGTCATCATAAGGTGTTGGAAACCTACAAGGAAATCTGATTTCAAAACTCTTTAATGAAACTACATCAAACGCTTTTTGTATGGACAGACAGGTGCACAATTTTCATCCCCTAATATAGACACCAAACCATAAACCTCCTTAGACACAATAAGAACGTGTGTAGGTTAATAATAGCATTAAACTTCCGCGCAGGTGTTGATTACCCAGCACGGAACAATCCAGTTTTAATTAGCTTTGTACTTAGCAATCAGTTTAACACAGTAATGTACTTTGCGATTCCTATTCTGTACCCTGTATTGACTGTTATGGCAGAGTTTATGGCTAAGTGGCAGGTGTACAAATGCTATTAAGTTTTACAAGTCCGCAATCTTTCCATAATTAGAAGATATAAAACATTAATATTTCTATTTACTAATCAAGGTTTTTTAGAAATGCAGCATTATTGTGTTATTCAATACTTTTGTGGAAAAACACTGAAGAAAACCGAGCGATACTCTTACCTACTTATTTTCTTAATTAAAACAAAAAGTTATTGGTACAAGCCGTACAAGTTTTAATTTAAAACCTCGTTTCACAATTTAATATACAACGCTGTCGCTCTCCAGCATAAAGTTTTCATTTACGAGCGACAGAAAATCGATGAAACGTTACACGGGTATCAGAGTTCGTTGTACATTAATTAAATTGAACTGATGTTTATATCCATTACTATTGTATATTTGCGCCAGAGAATCTGATACACACTCAAAACACTTTTCTCCTTTCATCTATCCGTCTCAAGTTGTTTTGCAAACAGTAAAATAAATCCAAGAAACTCGATTCCTTTCCAATCTTCGTTCCCATAGCAATAAATCCTCTTATGTCAAGGACTTTGCTGAATGTCCTCAATTTTCTATCTCAATTAATACCGACTCAAGGGCGAAAACGAAAGGGTTCTGCTTGACGAGACGTTTCGCTCTGTTGATTAGGACGGGGTTTGTGTCAGACTAATAACCTCTGCGGCATCGCAGTCACGGAAAAATGCGGAAACTAGCCTTTTTTGCTGCCTATTAAGTGTAAAGACAAATATTCGTGAAGAATTGACTGGAAGTTTAATTGAAAAAGTAAAGTTTGGTTAATGGAAATAAATAGAATATAATAAAATCTTTTGGCATGCAGTGAATAGATACTACGCTAACTTCCTTTCTTTAAAACTTTCTTCTTGATATTTAAAGAATATTTTACGAACTTATACTTTGATTTAAAATAGATCATATTCTCATGTTTCTCATTGTTGTTGTTTCTGGTTAACTGGAATTAATAAATAAATAAATAAAGGCTTCCAACACTTACATTATTCTTTTTCTCAGGACGTTGAAGAAGACAAAACAGAAGAATGCACCCATCACAAGTTCAAGCGTATCCTCCGGCTACTGACCCACTTAAGCAACGAGGCTAAGGTTTGGGAGAAGGTACCAGCCAGCTGCAACGTCATGATGGAACTCAGAATAGCCTCCACACACCCTGATTGGAGAGGACGACGAATCATGAAAGTGCTGGCAGAAGAATCAGAGTGAGTACAATACTACTGTTAAAAGTTCCTAAGTCTCTTAAAACCTACACTAAAAAGCTTCGTCAAATATTTCAAGAAGAAATCTAATTTCGCCTACCATACTTTACCTATAGATTTTTATAAAGGGTTTTTTTTTAATTTTGGTTCTAGGTAATACGAATTTCCTCTTTTCTTTGTCTTAATAACCCTGTGTATTCTATATATTTACCCACCGAGTGTTAGACATAGATAAAATAATTCTTATTACACAGTGTTAACATTTCAAATTGAATGTCAAGTAAAGTTTGCCTTTTGTTCTCGATTCAAAGCTTGGCACAAATTGTGTATCTGTGCTTGACAGCCATTTTAAACAATATACTCTCTTGAGAACACAAGATAATTTGGTTATGAAAACATTTCATAGAAATACTGGCTGTGGACCAATTCACTTACCTACCAGCGATATTCTTTATGTTTTCTGAAAAATAAAAAGTGGCCATTTATAGTTGAAAACTTTTTTTAATACATATGAACACGGTAAACGCTATAGGGCTCACCGGTGACATTCGCGGAACGTTTACTTTCAACAGTTTTCTATTTGCAATCAATAATATTACATCGGTATCAAGCATTCTTTATCAGATACATATTAGTAACATGTAGTTAGATATCTTAAGACTACATCAATGTATGGAGTTCCGTGACAAAAAATAAAACATGCACTTTATTATATGTGGTCGATAAACTTTATTGAATATTTTTTATCAGGAAATCTTTGTTAGGTAACTGATGAACGACCGGATAATATTTCCGAATTAGTTTTTGCCGTAACATCTTGCCGTCCTTGACACACTCGTAACTTTTTTTGTTATGAAGGACGTAGCATAGTGACTTTACAATCAGAATATTTCAGTGTCTCTTTTTTTAAATGGCACATAGATACTAAACTGTGATAACTAAATTGAAAAACAATTATACCATGGACTTACGCTAAAATCAGGTGATGAATTATTTATAAAAGCCGTTAACCGCCCGAAACTCAATAGAAGTCAGTTGCAATTCTAGGGACTAATGCAATCACCGAAGTCTTCTTAAAGCAATAGCTGCTGAAATCTTCCGCTAAGCGTGGCAGTTATTGTGTTAAGCATGATAGCTGTAAACACATACATAACTCGCGAATGCACAAAATCATTTTTTACCCGAGGTTATAAAATGACCCAAAAAACTAAGGAACTACCAAAATATTACTGCATAATACAATAACTATTTCCATTTTACATTCTAAAATACAGGTCTTGTATATAAAAATAGCCTGAAACTTTATTAATAAAATAATAGCGATTAATTTTAGACTACCTTGTTCATACTATAATCGTGATAAACAAAAAATGATAGTTATCTCATATCTAGACTGACTCGTTTTAATTTCAAGAATCATGATCATAAGTCAAGGTTGCACTGTCAATATTATTTGGTCCATTGTTTGTGTCGAAGTATGACTTACTTCGCCAAATAGGTGCCATATCCGGATTGGAGATGGTTGAAAAAATGGCCGGATTTACCTTTGTGGTGGAGGTTAAATTGGCATACCATTTGCATTCTACTACCTCTTATGCAAATCGTAATATACCGGTGCTTGATAAAAGGGGTGATTTCAAACTAAAGTGTAACGGCTAATACTCTATGACAAAACTATTGCAGGCAAATCATCCGCTGTAGTGGGTCACTGCTAAATTAACATAACATGATTAAAACAATTATGTTACTGACTGACTTCATTCTCTCTTCTTAAGGCCAATAATATATACAATTTTCTATATTTTGACAGAAACTAAATTCAAATCTGAACTCCCATGAATTCAAATAAATTAATGAAACCACTCTGATTGCAGTTTACACATTTACGAGTATACCTATAACATCCTATATTATATCTCGAGTTAAGTTGATGACTAGACTGACTGTAATAATTATTTAGTTACTATACGTACTTAACAATTTTGAAAAATAACGATTTAATCAATTGTCAAAACACAAAAAAATACTAGAAAAACGTATATCCCACTGACACCGTAACAAAAACAATTGATGCGGTCATCGACATGACTTCCAATAGCAAATGGACCAAATGTTTTTCTCAAAAGCAAAAAATATCAGATTGATTAACTAAGAACCGGAACCTACACTAAATTAAATATCTTTAAGTACTATCTAATAAGAAATCTAATAAGCTCTTTTTTAGGAAGGAACAAAAAGGTCCGATACTAATTTTCGATTACGATTACCGAATGTAAGTAGCTTAATTAAATGTAGGTACAGGATATATTAATATGACCTCTATATTTGTAATCATAACAAAACTAGGTACCTAAACTTCACCGACATTCCAGACAGTTCACGATTGGACATAAAAGGGTTTACCACAATTCCCATGCTATGCAAATCTTCTTTTGTATGACGTGCGCGTAACGTACCTCCAAGAGCCATCAGACCGCTACAGATAGGGCTCAGTAGGGCTGATGCCGACCTGAAGCTGCGGACTACCTAACGGGTTACTGTTCCAGCTTTAAGAGCAGAAGTAGGAACAGGGTGGTGTGGTTTTAGTTATTAAAAATCTTACACGGGCAGGAGAAGTCATTCGATGATTTTCCGCCCTCAAAAAACAAGGATCTTCTTCGGAAGATTTGCCGTGACGTGGCGTGACGTTACTAAAACGTCATTCACGTATTTCCCTGCTAATGTTCTTATGCCAGTGTTCTTATAACTACATGACATAAATCATTTTCCAGTTTTTTAGTCTCCATATAACATCTATGTATTTATAAACTCGTCGATTAATTGTGATTGGTCAATTATTATAATGATCGCGCATAACTACGGAAGTCCTTGTGGCTTGTTCCTGGAATCATTTTGTTGAGAATGCATTTATTATATCATTCGGTGCCGGATTGTATAATAATAGTGCAGTTATAAAACAAATGGCTTGGTAATGAAATATTTAATGTCAAAAATGGATCAGAAGGTTAAGTCACATAATGACTCATTTATAGTGGTACATAATAATGAAACTAGTCTAAAATATTTGAACTAAACTACTATGTAATAAAAATTCGCTGGCAATTAGTTTGGTTAATAAAAAATATATATATTTCCTCAAAAAGGGTATGTGTCATCGCTACGGCGTAGGGTCCGTAGTATACCGTAGCGCTACGCCGTGTAGTACGACAGCGTAGCAACTATTCAACTTGTCGTATTCTAACAAAGACTTATTACATTTTAATTTTAATTTAATAATATAGTACATGAAAAGGATGATATTTTCAATGGACAAGGCAAAATTAATTACAAAAAAAATACGTCACAAAAGATAATAACGTTGTAATTATGAGCACAAAGAATTTATCTGTCACAGTACGACATCTGTGGGACGTGTAATTGTATTGTTGTTGTACATGTATGGAGACATTATGTAATTGTTATCTGTGTTCGTAAATTGCATAATTTTAGTTAACAATCATGTTGCATCATATAAAATAAGAACGTAGTTATCTGGAAGTCTTGATTGACTCGTGGAACGGAATTGATTAATAAAATGACTAATGGGTTTTCATTGGTTTCGGATGAACATTAAAATTAGGCAAAAGTATGTACATACATCAACATCTCATAGTACTCTTCAGATTAAAGTGTATTTCGTATAGTTTTAAGTATGGGAAGCTTCGTTTTGGCACACATTGGGCAGGTTCGATCGGCGTGATACCACGGCCTCACAGAAAACCGACGTGAAACAACGCTTGCGTTGTGTTTCGTTGTGTGAGTGAGGTTACCGTTGGCCCAATTATTCCCTTCCCAATCCCCGATTTCCCAACAACTCTTAAATTCTTAACCCCCAAAAGGCCGGCAACGTTCTTTGTAACGCTTCTGGTGTTTCGGGTGTCCCTGAGCGGCGGCGCTTGCTTACCATCAGATGATCCGTGTGCTCGTTTACCGGCTTAAGCCATAAAAAGACATGAATAAATAAAAGCTTATTTTCTAGCACACATGTTTGTTTCTAGAGACACAACTACTAAAGGTAACTAAATTAAATATCGCAATAATACTTTGTTAACATCGAGAATAAAATAAATTTCTGTCAACCTTTCAAGAATACAAAGGCATCTAACTCATAAAATGTGCATGAACGTGCTTAAATAATAGTTTTATAAACAAAAACTGTTTTTCTTCATTTATGAGACATGTAGTTAGACAATATAAGTGCTAATAAAATAAAATTTTATTACTGTAAATACTCAGGAAATATAATGAATAGACCAAGGACTAAAATCTTTCTAAAATTACAATAGTTCGTTTGTTCTCTTGGTATTTGTGGTCAAAGTGACTAAATATAAAGTAGTAGAAAGTAGACTGACTACGATGACATTAATAGCCTGTTAAAGTCTACGCTGGACTATGTGTTTGCTCTACATAAGGGCCGGACGCTGGGCTAAGGGTTATCAAAATATAATAGTTGCTTCTATACATACTTCTCCATTTGGTTATTTGAAAGTTTGTCCGTCAAACACGCTTAAACTATGAAACGGATTTTGATGAGATATGGTATACAAATAGGATATAAGCTCACTAGAGTGACTTTTTACGACTCTAGCTCTATACTTATAATAGTGATTTCTATTCTATAAATAAAAATATAATAGTTATTTCTATGCTATAGATATGTATAAAAGAATGTAAATTTAAAAAAAAAATCTGCATTCATTTTTAGTAATGTTACTATCGACCTACTAAGTCTAGTACTAGTCAATCAATATAATGTTTGTTGTAGGAAGTATTTAGTTATTTATCTACTAATATGAGTTGTGAAGGCTACGTGACATGTCAGCGAGTTGGTTCCTCATTGCAGTGTCTTGATTTTTATGTCCATTGAGTCACCCCACAATTACCTATCAATGTCGAAAGTTGATTAGGTACTAAACGCCATAGTCTTAGAATAAGTGGATGGTTATTTCATTGATCACCGTTTTGAAGGGTTGAATTAATTTAATCGGTAAGTTAAACCTACCGGTGTAAGTCAAACGCCTACCCTAAACTTAGCTACCAGAGCTTAATATAATTATACATAATAGCTTAATATAATTATGCATACCAGAGTTTTTTCAGCCTTTTTTTCCGGGAGAAAAATCATCCAATGACTTCTCTCGACTTGGACGAGGTAAGAGGTAGTGTTAGACTCTTACTGACTAAAAACCATCGCGTTCCTACTCCTGATTTTCGAGCCCCGGTAACCCGCTAAATAAACCGCAGCTCCAGATCAGGAGAGTGAATCCCATACATTGACTTTTATATTCACTAGCTCAATTAATCTTTAAATACCGATTGTATAGGGGCTGATTGGGCAGACTACCTATCTAAACATGATCAGAACACTATTACCTACAATTTTGTTAAAATAAATAAAGCTATAAACCACGTAATTAGGTGCACATAAGTACAGAATTTACAGTATTTATTGAAGTCTAGGCTACGAGCTAGATTGCTAGATTCGTGCCTGACCCAGCCTGGGGCATGAATTAATAATGATTCTATATACGAGTATAATTAACGAGATAGATATTAAATGATTAAAACATTATATTCGCTAACACATAAACCGATTAAGCAATTTGCATAGTAAATAGGCATTGCCTGAATGTAAGTGTACGATAGTACATGCGGTATAAGAATTTAAATAATAATCAGTCAAAATATAGCAAGTAGGTTAACTACTAATATATTGGGATAGGGTAGGGTTAAGTTATATACTCTTGCACGATTTAAAATTCTTTTACTCTTTAATCTATCCCTTATGAGATGAATATTCCGTTCTATAGTATTTATTTACCTGAAAAAAACCATACCTACATTAATTACGTTCCTTGTTACATTGAAACAATAACATGTGGCGCGTGTATTGTGTAATCTGTGTAAGTAATTGTTACAGCATCGCATCGCTAGGACGAGCCCGTCACGAGACTGTGTCAATTCGTTGTAATAAAAGCGTAAAAATGTGTCTGTACTTTAATTTTTTTTAAATAAAACAATACGATATAATGATAGCAATAGAGTCCACATTTGCAAACTAAATTATATTTGTATGTTTCTCTGCTTGCACACACCAATCTGCAAGCGTAATGGACTTAATGAGTTTTTGTTGTAGGTACTTCTAATAATCCTGAGCAACATAATATACAACGTGTAACAAAAAGGGGGCATACATATCAATTGCACGGTTTCTAGATAACATAACAAACGATACGGGAAGGGTTTTTAAACGCATGTTTTCATGGTACCAAGTTATTAATTTTTCAAATCGCGCCGCCGCGGGAATCAAAATTGGGTAGACAGGTACTAGGCGATCAGATTGACAGAAGAAATGTTCCGTAGTATTCGCGAGTGATCCCTGTAGTGTTGTGACATGTTTGTATGAATAGAAATCAAGAACCATGCGATATCAAGTATTTTGGTACAATATTTTTTTAAACGTATTTTAAGCTGAAACTTCGTGTAGAGATTCTATTCAACCTGTATTCATCAGTGCTTCTTGATGTATATGGGTATTTTGTTACACGCTGTAGAGTATCACTTAACCAACTTCGCTCTTCACTTTTCTACGCGGACTAAGTTGCGAACAAGAAAAAAATATTAACTAAAATATTTGTATTAGTCCTTGTTTTCTAATATTTTCGTACCTTCAATAATCAAAACAACATGGAATGATCTTGACATGAGACATTCATAATGGAACGACACCCATGCATGTTTGTTGATCGACCAATTGAAATAAATAGGACATCATGGTTAAGGCGATTGTGACATGTGTTACTCAATGTTTATGTAATCGAACATTAAATGATAAACAATTTATTGCATTGCATGAGGGGTATATGGTACTCATTATGAAATTAGAAAATTTTGCCTCGTTGGTCGAGGGGTCGCAACTCGCAAGTGCGACTGCTGGACAAGAGGTCACAGTTTGTACTCCCGGGAAATATATTACTTGGCTTCTTTCTCTACCTACCTGTCTGTTCTTTAAAATAATAAAGCCACAAATCAATAACTCTCTTAACTTATATTAATTCGACCAAAACCAAACTCTAAGTACACCATGTCCCACTGCTAGTCTATTTAGAATAAGACTATTGTTTACTTATACATTAAAATTTAATAAAAAAAAACATATGACGAACAATAGTACGGAAGACAATTACGATATTCTGCAGACAAAAGGGATGATTATTTAGTTAAAATAAAATAGATTTTAATTTCCAATGTACCAACGTCATGCATAGTTACATAATTATAATTAACTAGCAAACCTGGCAAACTCCGTTTCGCCACCAATGGTTTTCCCGTTTTCTTACTTTTCTCTTGAAGTTTTTTCGAATTTTCTTTGCTATAAACCTTGCGAAGCCCGAGATCTTCCCAACGAATGCAAAACTGTGGAAATCGGTTCGTGCGTTCTTGAGTTATAGCGTCAGGAAGGAAAACCCGACTTATTTTTATATAATAGAAATAATTACACGTAAGATTGCTTCCTTTGCGGTGGTGTGACTAAAAAATACATTGTTATATTCTTTACTACAGATAACTATGAAGGAAGAAACACAATAATTTTAATACTAAATATGTCACAGCACGTTAAATGACTAACTAAGTACAACTCCTTTGTGTTAACCATTTAAGGCAACAAAAAATATTCAGTTACATGATTAGATTGCTATTATTATTGTAATAGACTATTATTAACTATTTTATTGTCGAGTTAATTTGCCAAAGCGACATTTGCGAAATAATTTGATGTGTGCCCTTCCGTGATCTGCATGCTTACTTTATTATAGTACACGATGACTCGACTCGTTTGCGTTTCTGTAGTTTAATATTTGTATATCTTAAAAAACAAGTATTTTTATGGAACAGGGCGACAAAGGAATAGACTGATCACCTGATGGTAAGCAATCGCCGCCGCCCATGGATGAAACCACAGGATGAAACATCAGAGGCGTTACAAGAGCGTTACCGGCCGGCCTTTCGGGGGTTATGAATTTAAGGGTTGTTGGGGAATCGGGGATTAGGAAGATTGGAAAGAGGGTAATTGGGCCTCCGGTAATCTCACTCACACGACGAAACACAACGCAAGTTGTTTCACGTCGGTTTTCTGTGAGGCCGTGGTATCACTCCGATCGAGCCGGCCCATTCGTGCCAAAGCATGGCACACTTGAATTCTACATTTGGGAATGGGAGGAGAATTAGGCTGTCAGCTTCCTGAAATTGACAAGAACACCCAATAACTTGAAAATTCTAACGAAGTATCTTTTCTACTTTTCCAGACGTCTCGCGAAATCCCACGGTGCTGGCGCCATCCGTATGGACGCTACATCGGCTTTCTCCGCTCGCGCGGCCGAGCGGCTGGGCTACAAGAAAGTCTACTCCGTGCTGTACAAGGACCTGCCTGATGCACCACAACCCAAAGCGCCACATTTTGCTGCCTGCGTCTTTATCAAGCCGCTGTAAGGTAGGACACGATACGAGTACGATTTTTTTAGACCGTAGATAGGGATGAGTCTTTACTGGGTTTTCATACCCCTACTATTCGTAGTGCCGATTCATGGTGCTTATATAACTTAAAGGTGACTGACTGACATAGTGATCTAACAACACACTGGACGGCTCGGGCTGAAATTTCGCATCGGTAGGCAGACGTTACAATGTAGGCATCCGCTAAGAAAGGATTTTTTTATTCCACGCGGACGAAGTCGCAGTCATGTCTCCATGTCTCTGTATATCTGGCAGTAAGCACCATCGTACCTACCAGGTTGGACCAAACCTGAAAAAAGAGATCTTGATCAAATTATTACTTTTTCTTAGAGAATATACCTACGTAGTAACACTTTTGTATGTAAATCTAAGCGACATTAAAAACGAATTTTCTTTCCACAGAATAATTATCACAACAAGAAGATGAATATCAAAGAACAAAATCAGCTCTATCTACTGCACATTTAACAGCACGAATATAAAATTATTGCAGTAGAAAGCACAATACATAGTATAGGAACTATTTTGTATTATGTTTATGTAATTATGTACCTATATTATGTACCTGGAAAAGATAGAAGTATGGAGACAGCTCGGATTAAACAAAGAAAAGTATACTTGAAAAAAGAATTATATATATAAATATTTGCATGTTATTAATAAATATAATTTGCTTATTATAAACAGGCATCGCAGTTACTCCCATTCCATAATTTAAATAGATTTATTCAGCGGTGCCTAGTTAAATGTAATAGCAATGCGTATCTTTGAAAGTGATTGATCTAATATTTTTAGCAGGCTCTCTCGTTATGTAGCTTAGGTATGTATTTGTAGTTCCTTGTAATTAGTATTAATTAATGTAATGTTATTGAATATTGATTGATTTATGCACTTATAATTCCAAAAAGAGTTAAATAAAATAGACGCTGGACGTTTAGTATTTGCAAAATTGGATTTACCTAATGAAGTGTAGTTACGTAGTGATTTTAATAACATCTCACATAAAGTATTCGATGAAAAAAGTTATAAATGTATTGTGAAATAAATAGTTTCTAAGGTTAAACCTGTTACTATCCATACAAACCAATGTTTATGTTTAATGTAATGTTCTTTCTCGAAATTCTAATGAAATGTATCTAAATCAGTTTATTGTGATGTAGTTTGTAAATATATTATTTTGTCTCAATAAATTAAATAATAATTTTTAATCAGTTTTGTGTCCTTATTTTAGTGAACGTACCTACCTATTTAACCACACACAGACATCCTTCCCAGGTGGTTTATATAGGACCCTTTTCCTCATCACAATTTCATATCACAAAGACGTCAATTACCTACCGTAATTTATTTAAATGATCCTTTAATAAATTTTACTTGAAAAGCTTAGGCCATGAAAATGTTGAATTTTTGTTTTATAACTTTTCAAAGAGGATGGAATTTAATAGCAAAGTAGGTATCCGTCTTATTGTTCAGTCTTATTGCTTGTTGCAAACCACATCGCCACCTTGATTATTTCATCCGAAGAACTCATACCTCACTCGTTTTCCTACTCATGTCACTCGTGTCATTATTTGACATTTGACACATAAGGTATTTATTTACAACAAAATTAACACATTTATTTTTATATTAAAATCAATAAGTATATAGCTACTAAAATAGGAATATTCACAATTTCCTCTATCCTTTTCTTAAGAGAAGAAAACCACCCTGTTTCTGCTCCTGCTTTTTGCCGGAGCCCTGGTACACTCGACAGGTAGGCCGCAGCTCCGGATCGGGCATTAGCCCTACTGGGCCCCATCTGTGGTGGTCTGAGGACTCTTTGTTCTCCTATCCTAACTTACTTATAGCTATGGTATTACTACGTGTTTGTAAACGTGTCGTTCATGATGAATTTACAAGAAAAATCAGCAACATAATTCCATGTAGAGCAGCATTTAATTTGACGAAAATGAACAAGATTCAATGGCCAGAACTAGTAAGTTACAAAGCACACATAAAAATATTACGTCCAAAATGTTAGATAGTTTTCTTCTCTTATAAGATCAATTTACATTTAGAGCCAGAAAGAAGATACGAGAAGGCACCTCAGTATGAAAAAAGAAACTAAATTCCACGTCCGAAAAATAAAATCAGAGGATAAAGAATGCGTGATTGATTTTCTAAGGAAGTAAGATATAAAGTTTGAATCAATATGTGATTTCATAAATTAATTGCTTACCTAGGTATGTCCACAACAGAACGCCGCAATCCAATGACTTCTCTCACCTCACCAAAGGCGAGAGACGTGATTTTCCCTTGTTTTCCCTTCTCAAAAATAAAATCGCCTCATGAGGATTGCTACTGGAGTCTAAGCCAATGGGATTAATGGGAAGATAAATTCTCAGTCAACGCCGGTGCCGACTGGAAACTGACCCCACTTTAGTTTCGCTGCACATTGCTTTCACCATCGTGAAGAATAAAATGATAAAGGAAGTTATCCGGTTCGTTATTAGAAGTACTATGATGATGGAACTAAAGTTGAATTTTCCGCCGAAGGAGGCGACTAGGAATTAATCTTCTTGAAATTTCTGCCCAAATATAGAATCAAATTGGTTAACTACCTATTAGTAGTTGGAAAATATTTAGGTAACTACTAGTTTTCTTTTCTAGATATTTCTTACGTGACGAGCCAATGTCCCAAGCAGTGAAACTTATAAACGGTCCAAATGATCGATGTATGGAAGCTGAGAAAAGTGTAGCCAGTGCTATTGATGAAGGATTCTCAGTAACCGCTGTTGATGAAAACGAAGAGCTAGTGGGAGTCGTTATCAATGCGGCAATGCATAAAAATGTAAGCATTAATTAAAGACGGGCTGTTAATGCTCCAATACTATGGCTTTTTTGGGCTACAAGGTGCCAAATATATAGTAAGGTTCTGATCAAAGTTCTGATTAAGTTTCAAGTTGATTTGAGTTTTGAAACATTTTCGAAAGATTCAACCGATTGTAGCATGTCCATCAAAATAATTTACTTACATTTCTACACAGGACTGCAGTGACTATAAACAAGCAGTAGAGAAATGTGCAAATCCCAAATTCAGACGCATTCTTACCGTTCTAATGCATATGCGAGAAAAATCCCGACTTTGGGAAAAAGTGCCAAGTAGTTGTGGTATGGTAATGGATCTTACGATGGCATCTGTACACCCGAATTGGAGAAAAAGACACGTCATGGAAATACTGGCCAGGGAATCAGAGTAAGAATTAAATTTTAGGTTTAAAGTAGCTACAATGCTTCTTCCTAATTGGTCTTTTTGGCGTAATAGGTACGTTAAGATCCTTTTCTGAACAATTTACTTTATGGTGTAAATAGCTTGATAGATAAAGGATAAACGATAGATTTTTTTTTTTGTCTTTTTTAGAACAATTGCAAAAGACGTTGGTGCATGTGCAATACGCATGGACGCGACGTCGTTTTACTCAGGGCGCGCAGCTGAACGATTGGGGTACAAGAACATATACTCAATCAAATACGCTGACTTGCCAGATGCACCACAACCTGAACCGCCCCACCTCGAAGCTAGGGTTTACATGAAACTATTACAAGGTAATCTTATATTAGGTGGTCCCCTTTCGCTTCCGTCTGTCTGTACGAACGGGATAAATAAAAAAATGGACAGATTTTTGTATTATTAGCTATGTGTAATTTTTAAGGAAGGTTTAGACGCAGTATAGATAATATCCATGTGGCTACACATCAAAAGTGACAGATGACAGAAGTCGCACATAGATGATCGACGATCAAATCCACGGATGACGTCATAAATACTACATTGCATATAATTATGAAGTTTACATGCGAATAAACACGAACAAGAGTTGGACAAAAAGCCCGTTAGGCGTCCGTCACCTCGCCTGATCGGAGGATCCTCCGTTCCCTAAATGTATACAGCTACTCTGATTTAGAGCACGCAATCGAAAAAGTGTTTGACTTTTTGTTAATTTTCAGATGCTGTAAAATGTTAAACATCTATTGAAGACGTTCGACCTAGACCTGAATAAATGCTGCTTTATTTTATACAAAGTGGCTATCAATCGAACTCAATAATACTTTGACTAACATAGTAACCTACTATGACTTAAATTTATGAAAACACTTTGTGAAGAATTTTTACAACGACATAGTGAGAAGTTTTGTTTTGTATGTATTAATATACATTTTTGTTCATTGTATTAAAGAAACATACAATAAAACAAGTATATTATAGAATTTCATTTATAAATCTCCCTCAACTGTTTACCAGCGTAGTACAGTACAGTAGTTAAATAAAGTGTTGTACAAACTAATTAGTGGAACATGTTATGACTAATTAACGTAACATTACCAATTATTATTAAACAACAACAGTTTTCGTTGAAGGTTATTTTAACACGTTGAACGCCGTGGTGGTCACCGGTATCCGACGTTAGCGAATGATTTGCCTTCAACAGTTTTCTAGTCTTGGCAGTCAAAGACGAATTAGTAAAGTAAAACAAATGACGATTTAGGATAAGGTACGATGCGGTATTCTTCCTGGATTAAAATTCTAATAGGTAAGTACTTTATAAACAAAAATATATAAAAAAGTAAAGTAAAACAATGTAGTAAGTCACATAGAAGAACATATATATGTTCTACTCTGTAAAGGATCTACCTCACTGAAACGCGACGTGAAACAACGTTTGCGATGTTTCGTTGTAAGTGAGGTTACTGGACGCCCAATTACCTCCCTTCCCAATTCCCGATTGCCCAATAACCTATAAATTCCTAACCCCCAATATGCCGGCAACGCACTTGTAACGCCTCTGGTGTTTCGGGTGTCCATGGGTGGCAGCTTTGCTTATTATCATCCGTCTGCTCGGTTTACCTAGCGCCTTATATCTACTTCAAAAAATGTCTACCTCTTGTAACCAAATTTACTACTAGAAAGCTAACTGGGACTGGTCGTTAGTCAACCACAAATGTTATGATAGATAAGTTATATTGTTATACCACTGAGTAACTTGAAACGAAATTACTTACAACCATTTGTATATTGTCGCCCAAGTACACTTAGTTATTTTAGAGCAGTGGTTACCAGATGTATGATATAAAAAATATGCGAGGAACGGCATATGGCACACATGCTTAGACAGTAGACACAGATAGACAGTAGAATGAAGACCAGACTGTACATTTTAGAATTTCTGTCTTGTATAAGTACATACCAAAATGCGTTGTGGTGTGCTTCTTTTCAAAATATTACCTAAATATATAGCCCCAAAAGAAGCTCTCAAGACGCTGAAGACTGCTAACAAATGGAAGTGCATCGTGAGAACAACCCACGAAACCAAATGAAATCCATTTTAGTTAAACGCGACCATTCTGTCAAGAATACACACCATAGGAAGAGGTTCTTCAGTTCTTCTTAAAAGCCACCTACCAAGTACCAGGTAGGTAAGTGATGTCGAGTTTGAATTTTTAGTATTTGGCGACAGCTCATGGTCATGCTTCAGAGGACACTTGTAAAGACTTGTAGTAGCAAACAACTCTATGACAACTGAATAAACATGCTTTACATTTATGTAAGTGTCAATCAAGTCTTAAGAATCTAGATGAAAAGCAAAAGTGATAATGGAATACCACGTACGAGGCACGATGTCCAAAATCTTAACATAACAATAGAACAGGCCGAAGACCGAAACATCCTAAAACCGCTCTTATGTCATTAACATAAAGGTTACAAATACCGGTCACAATTGTATTCAAATCTCGCCGCGCACGCGACGATTAGTAAATAAACCGACTTGAGATGCCAATGCTTCGGTCACCGCGACCCATCCCCACTACTAAGATTCTAGTTAAGGCTCATATCTTCACTTTAAATCTCCATCTATTATTTAAAAAAGAAAAAATATTACGTTTGTTCATGTTGAATAGACTCGAAAAACGGGACGAATTAGGACAATTTATACCATTGGAAAGCTTAACTTAAGGAAGATGCTTTTTTATTCTCATATTCTCATACTTAGAACCTACACGAGAGACGCGTCATGAGAATCAACTTATGATATACTTAATGTAGTAAGGCGCAAAAGGTGGATAATAAGCTCATAAAATGTGTTTATAGTGAAATAAGCCAATTCAATAATATCAATATGTCTCCATGGTTTTGAAACCTTACTTCACGCTAATAAGCATAAAAATATAATAGTATAAATATGCAATACTTAGGACTTGTTGCACGTCTAGATAGCCTCTATGTATCAGATAACTTTGAATTAACGTAGTTTGTATGCATTATCTGTCACACAACTTTATCGGGTACACACTTATATGAAGGTAGTGAGACAGGCGCTTACCTACTTTAATTCTTACATTAAACTCCATGTCAAACATAAACCCGCATGAAAATGCCAAGCATTTCCCGAAACGAATTCATATAATTATATAAATTGACTGATTGGAATCAAAAAATAATTTATATAAGTAGTTATCGGATTAAATGACGTCACACAGCTACCTAACTACAATATGTAGGTACAATACATACGATAAGATAAACAAACATACCGCTGTATTCGCCTTAAATATAGTATTTTTATCTTTCACCGTTAATATGTAAATGCGTGCTCACAACCGTTCAAAACATTATCTAGTTGCGCGCAGGCCGCACGCTACAACGATTTATTTATATTGTATTATAATTAATAATTTAATAATAATTGTATTATATAATAATATTTATATGAATAATTTATTATCACAGTAATAGTATATGTGGTTATACGTTCTTGATATCTGACTGACATTGAAGAGTGCAGTGAACTTGTGTTTTCGATTGCTTTACTGAATAACTTGGAGTTGTTTATAGGTAAGACACAGATAGAGCTTAAGTTACCATACCTATGTTTACTATTTGAATATTTTATTTATGATGGTTCAGCTTGATTGAACTGCGTTTTAATTACATCAATAATAAAACATAAATTTCAACTCAAGACAAGAGCGTATTTGTTTTTAAAACATGCACCTGTGACTCCTCTGGTGTTGTCCATGGGCGGCGCTGATCACTTACTATCAGGTGACCCGTCTGCTCGTTTACCCCTATTTCATAAAAAACTTAATCTAGTGTTTTATATGTAACAATAATAGATATCAAACAGATCATTACATGACCTATGTCAAGAACTATAAAATGGTACACATTTTACTACACTTAAGTATTTAGAGTATTTCTTTGTTATAACATCAGTGCTATTTTTGGTGTTTGTTGGATAATATTTGCTATCAGTTATTCTTAAAACGTGTTTATTTAATCAGATTGATGCGTCTGTCTGATATACCACTTTATCTGCTTAGATACAGACATCCAATTTCGTCAAACATTACTTATCTAAGTACTAAGATGTATGTACGATTTAAGATATAATCACTATAAAAATAAGATAGATACTTAGTATCTAAATATGATGGTATCTACTCAAGTGATCGATGTAAATACTTAGGTAACCTAGCAATAAGCTTCGATATTGTACTATAGAAGTGTACATAATGTTTAATGCATGGGATGACAATATATTCTAATTTTATTTGAAGAATAGTTATGGTTACATAAATACCCTTAAACCTCCAACGAATCTCTAAGAATATTGAGCCGGTTGAGTTCATGCATTAAAGTCCTTGGACGTCCTTATACATAAACTTAACCCAGTACCTAAGTAGTTACCGAGTTTTTTATTTGAATATAATAAATAGATGCCATATTTGCTCTCAAAATAAGTTTAAAGCAATGTATAGTATACACAGTTGCTCGGCAAGGTAGCTATTTATTTATTTTTTGTCAACAAAACCGCTAAAGTTATAAACAAGGATGACATCACCGAAAGCATAAAAAACAAACCGGAACAAAGAGGAGGTACTTTATCATTATTCACAATATGTTACGTTATGACTTATACATATATGTTACGGTAAATCTGATTAATTGAAAATTATTAATAATTTTACTAAATTATTAATAATAATCATATGTTTTGGTAAATGTGATTAATGTATCGAAATTTATTACTTTTAGTAGTAATTATTAATAATTCACGACACATATTGGTGAAAGTAATAAAATAAATATAAACCCAATGGTTTTTGACCACCAGGTATTTATTTATAATATTAAACACCGTCTAATGATTATATTAATTAGAGATCACACAAACAAGGTTACTTGTACTTGCTTACGGACATGGGAGTTTCGGTAGGTTCCTGTTTCTGATTAAGCGGGAGGAAACGCCCGGGTGTCATCACTGCGATGACCGCCCGGAGGACACGGTGGAGCACACAGTGGCGGTGTGCCCTACATGGGCTGAACATTGCCGTGTCCTCAGGGATGTGGTCGGTGACGACGACCTCTCGCGCCCGGCATTGGTTCAGGCTATGGTACGAAGCGAGGGGGACTGGGATGCCGTCTCCTCCTTTTGCGAAGCAGTCATGATTGCTAAGGAGGAAGCGGGACGCGTGAGAGAACGAACCAAAACTAACGATAAAATTCTTTTAAAAATCAAATCTAAAATCAAACTTATGCAAGAAAGTCCTTCGTGGTGCATAAAATGTAACAAAAATATAATTAAACAATTATTGTTTCATTAACAAAATCAACACGAATCCTAAAAGCAATCATCAACAACCATATTTGATTTGCCTGTAAATCTTCTGTAGCACCTATAAATGCAACAAATTAAAATTTTAAAAGTATTATCATAGAATTCAACAAATATTTGTTGTGCAAGTACAATATATTGCCGTTTAAATTGAAATAAAAATAACATCTTGGCCATTTATTACATTTGTCACTACTGGGGTAAAATTATTAATAATAACCGACAAATGTGATTAATTTATCACTTTTACCTCGAGTTTCGGTAATTATTAATAATCATTGATAATTATTAATAATATTCAATTATTCACTCTTACCGTAACATATACATAGGTAGATGTGAACCTATTTATAACTGTTAAGTTACCTACTCCTATGTATGCTTTGTGAGTCGGTAAGGCGTGAGTATGAAAGAGTTAAAGTTGTCAAATAAATTCAAGTGACCTATCCTAACATTTTATTATCTGATAAATATACTAAAGTAAATTGTAACCCTCAGACATTTTGGCACTGATTAGCACATAGGTGACACATCTATGTGAAAATAAAATAGGTATGTTCCCAACAAATCAGTAAATAAAACCTCATGGTTCATATTTAGTCCAGTCATTTGGTAGATAAAAAGGGGGTTACCTGGAATGTTTTCCGGGAGTTTTGAAAATTGGTGAATTTATAGAATTGGGTATGCTCTTTTCGAATTTCAACTTTGCCACCTCGTACACCCGCCGCTCGCGCCGCCATATTGAAAAAATGGCGCCTAAAAACGGTTTTTTATTAATATCTCCGTTCCGACGCATTTTACGAAAAAATATTTATCTACAAAATTAAACTAGAAAAAATTTCCTACTATTTATGTATTGATAACTTTTTCATAAAATCAATAGTTTTTGGCGTACGAGCGCCGCAAAGTATTATTAGTCCATTCAAATTAGGATTTCACCTCGGAATTTGAGATACCCAGCTGTAATTTTGTATATACTTGTATATTGACTGCCTGAAACTTGTCTCAAAACCTACATATGATAGGGTGTAAGCAACTATTAAATTTTAAGGTCCAAAGGTCCCAAAAACGTTTTTTGCGCTTTTTTGGAAATATCTCATTTCCTATGGGTTTTTGGTATTTGCATTTAATACCAATATTGTAGAATACAAAATTCTCTACAACTTTTGTCTAAACTTTTTTTTATACGGTGCACCGTTTCCGAGATAGAGGGGGGAGAGCGCGCGGTCACTGCACCTCTTAAAAAATTTTTTTTTCGTCTAACCTATCCGTGATGATTGTCTATGGATAGGCCATTAAAAATACGTCATGGTTCCTAAAACCATTTTTCGTCAAAATCAATTGTTTGAAAGATAGACACTTCCAAAGTGGAAAAATGAGGTCTATCGAATGTGTCCTGCCCTCTAACTTTTAAAATAAGTGAGTAAGAAAACTAAAAAAAATATATGCTGTAGATTTTAATGGAAACTTTCAAAGAAAATTGGTTTCAACGAGATATCATAATTAGTTTTTAAGAATTGATACATTTAAAAAAAACACATTGTTTGTACACGTGGTGGTGCAGATGAATAATACTTTGCGGCGCTCGTACGCCAAAAACTATTGATTTTATGAAAAAGTTATCAATACATAAATTGTAGGAAATTTTTTCTAGTTTAATTTTGTAGATAAATATTTTTTCGTAAAATGCGTCGGAACAGAGATATTAATAAAAAACCGTTTACAAACAATGTATGTTGTACAAACAGGTTAGTTTCGGTAGGTTCCTGTTTCTGATGTTATATGTGTTATGTTATATGTTCCACCGTGTCCTCCGGGCGGTCTTCGCAGTGATGACACCCGGGCGTTTCCTCCCGCCCAATCAAAAACAGGATCCTACCGAAATTCCTGTGTCCGGTAAGCACCTGCGTCAGACGGTAGGTGAGGACGCCATGGCGCCTCTCTAGCCACTCCTCAAACAGGGGACTTACCTCTGCAATGACAGCGAGCCCAGCCCTCGGTTGCGACAGTCGTTGCTACACAACACACATTTTTTGTACACGTGGTGGTGCAGATAAATAATACTTTGCGGCGCTCGTACGCCAAAAACTATTCATTTTATGAAAAAGTTATCAATACATAAATTGTAGGATTTTTTTCTAGTTTCATTTTGTAGATAAATATTTTTTCGTAAAACGCGTCGGAACGGAGATATTAATAAAAAACCGTTTTTAGGCGCCATTTTTTCAATATGGCGGCGCGAGCGGCGGTTGTACGAGGTGGCAAAGTTGAAATTCGAAAAGAGCATACCCAAATCTATAAATTCACCAATTTTCAAAACTCCCGGAAAACTTTCCAGGTAAAACTACCAAATGACTGGACTAATTTCAATATTGTTCTATCTAGGTGCGTAGATTCTCGGTGGATCAAATTGAGTGTATAATTTTACAGTACCTACGTAATTTTTAATCTAGTTGGTTTCACAGCCGCACGACAATTGACTAGATGTCATAAAATATAATATTTAAGTACTACGTACATAGGTTTAACATTTTGCTTTAACAATATAATTAAAGATGTTATCAAAATTGCTTCCAGGGTCCAGAGAGACAATGGCTGACCAAGATTACGTAATACAACCAGTTCAACCTGGAGACACGGAGGAATGTCTTGAGTTACTGAGGAAGTAAGTCTGAAAACCTGAGATACTTCATATAAAAAATCCTTTTCATATAAAAATGATAAAGATCTGTCTGAGAACAGTGTTTAGAATCTCATTAGTAGCATTATTAACAAAATGTTGTAGGAAATTGAACAACTGACTGAAAGCAGTCAAAGCCCTTCAGAAAGAATATTTATCACAAGAACCCCAGTCAGTCTAGTCATCACACACAAAATTCATCTTGGAAAACACTATCTACCGAACCTCAAAACTGCCGTTAAAATTTAAAAATCCCCCATAAAAACACTGATGTCTAAATACGCATCTATTTGTAGGACATTTTTCATCGACGAGCCTATGAACCATGCGGTGGGACTATGCAGTGACGGTAACTGTGCAGATCTTGAAGAATACTCCGCACACTACCTACACGAAAACGGATGGTCATTCAAAGCAGTCGACAAGAATGGCAAAATTGTCGGCGTCATGGTCAGCGGATTGAGTCCTTTGAAACCAGTAAGTTCACACTATTGTAGTAAAACAGTGGTATTCCCTAAGGCGAACTAAGCAAGTGCCTAGGCCAGATTACAGATGGGTAAAAAGAATTAGGGGCGCCTCAAAGGTTCCTGCCTACGGTGTTCAAAGTCAAAGTCAAATCATATATTCCAATTAAACCATAAATAGGTACTTTTGAAATGTCAACAAATAAATAATAGTATGTTATTCTGTCCGTCAGTGAAGCTAAGTGCTCGTACTGAAGTGTACGTTCGAATGGAGAAGAACGAGCAAGACCAAATTCTCTGGAATCCACCATTACAGAAAAATAAAGTACCTAATGTGTTTTTGGTTATGTGAAACTACCAGCTTAAGTTTGTTAGTTAGAAACAGGTACATGGCGTTTTTAACTATTTCCAGAAAGATGATGGCAGCGACTACGTGACCCAGGCTCAACAGTGCAAAGACCCGAAATTCGCAAAGATTCTATACGTGTTAGCACAAAGAGAGGAAGGTGCCAAACTTTGGGAGAAGTTCCCCGATTTGGACGAGGTGCTGGACGTGAAACTTGCGGCCACAGACCCCAACTGGAGGAAACGAGGCATCATGAACAATCTGTTAGCTGCTACAGAGTAAGTTTTGTGTACCTACATTCTAAATATTGTTTCAGTATCTCTCATTATATTCCCAAAATGTTTGTGTTAAGGCAACAATGGTTTACTCACGGACACACGGATTATCGATAATGGATCAGTCAATAGGAATACGTTAGAATGAAACGTGAATAAATGAAACCTGTCAATAGCATACGACAATGGCCAAACAAACCATCCATAATGTCCACTAATCAATAGATATTTCCCCCGATTACTCGGTCACTCAACATAGGAAACTGGCTGTGTCGAAATAGGACAAGTACGGACAGCCGTCAACATTACTGTCCTTTCAAATTGTTCTATTTGCATGATAATACCTTATTATGTCCTCATGTTAGTTGTCACTCCCAACATAATAAGATTCGCTTCAGATTTAAACTTTTGGGCAGTTCCGATGTTCTATTGTTCTGTACCTGTACTATGAGTTTGAAGCAATAATATTTGTCAATAGTCGCTAGCATAATTTTTTTGTATGGCAAATACCCACAATAAAATTACGTCGTCGTTAGCTACTATCGACAAATACTATTGCTTCAAACATGGTAGAGGTACTGAAGAGAATAACATACACTTGACTGGAGATGGGCCACTTTAAGTTGTCGTGTGATATGATTGTGACTTATTGATAAGAATCAACATAATGTTTTTCACAGCACGTATACGGAAAAGGGTCCGTAATCAGCCTTTTGGTGCGGCAGTATAACCAATATTGATCTCAAAGATACCAAAGTACCTTATCTACACGGTGTTATGTCTTCCGAGATTGATAAATAACATATATCTTTACAGGAAGCTGGCCAAGGAACGTGGTATCAAAGTACTGCGCATGGACACATCGAGTGCCTTCTCAGCAATGTCGGCGGAGAAACTTGGCTTCACTTGCATGTACTACGCTCCCTACACTGAGATCAAAATGGACGGCAAGCCGCTTATAGTCCCCGAACCACCTCACGTACACGACAAAGTTTATACCAAAGTCCTATTATAAAGTTCCAAAAATTGTTTTCTATTTAACCTGTATTAGCTATATTATGTAATACTAGCGTCTGCCAAGGGCTTCACTCGCGTTCCTGTGTGATAAAAAGAGTCATTCAAGTCAGCTCATACCCTGTGTGTATACCAAAATTCATCAAAATCCGTTAAGTTTCAGGTGTGATTGACGGACATAAACATCCAATGAAACAAACTTTCACATTTATAATATTAGTGTGATTGTAGTATTGGTTTGCACGAACAGAACTAATCGTATTAAACTTCTTAAGATAAGTTATTGAGCTGTCACAATCTTACCTAAAATAAGTACTTATATTATAACTATTTCTTATACTATAACTACTATTGTTAAATAAATTATGTTACCTACCTTTTCTTTTATTTCATTCACAATACAATAATACCATGTATGATATGCATATCCACTTATAACTTATGCACCTAGTTTTGCGATAGCGATACTTGATAAATGGGTAGATTGTAAAGATTACTCACCTTATTTTCATACTAATTAACATGCAATTGCAATAACAAAACGTTATTAGTAAAAATATTTCGGTCACTCTTTTCTTATTATATTACATCAGCGCCCTCTAGTAACGCATAAACTGTAATGTCAACTACGCAATGCCACACATCGAGGGCCAATCAAAGTCAAACTCAAAATTATTTATTTGAAATAGACCGGATAGGCATTTTTGAACGTCAAAGCAAATGTTACAATATTAAAAAAACAAAAAGTATGTCTGTCATTATTGGTAGCTAAAAATTACGTCTGGTACGTATTAAAAATACTCAGTGTGTGGCACTGCGCAACGCATTCTAGACACCTACTTAGATAGCGTTGCAGAATGTGCATGGATATGCAACGTGCATAGATATAGCCGTTATGCATAATAATCAAATTGACATCGAATCTAATCGAACTACAAATAAAAACAAAAAAAATATATGTAAAAATGTATATAATATTCGACTTTACGTTACAGTAATCTACAAATTGCTTACAGGACCAATTTAACTTAGTTTTAAAACAAAAGTTTCAGCTACCAACGAAGATTTTACGTAGCAAACCTGTAAGATGACACACCCAGTTATGTAGGTAAGTTCCAAGATACTAGGTATTGTAAAATAGTTCATAATATTATGTATATTGAGTTTATAATAATGATGACATAAGTTTTTTGATGAAGTTTTGCATTTGTGAATCGTTTTTCGTTGAATACGACCAATCTTCTGCGCGTTTCGCCTTTTCCGTCAATCCTAATTCCGTGAGCAAAGCCTCCGACGAATTTCTGCAAAGTTGTTGTAGAATAGAAACTAGTATTTAACTTTGTTGTATGAACATCTTTATTTGTTCGTCAACTTTAGTCGGGAACATGGAACACCATCGGCTTTTTTAAGGTTTCAATCTCAGTTTGCTCTCACTTTTTCAAAGTTTGCATAGTACGATTGCCATTTTCATCATCACCATTTCTTATTGAATTTTGAATTCACTCATTTCTACAGTGTCGGAATACAAGGGTAAAAGTTTAATTAAATACCTATTTAATACTGTAAGGGTCAATTTTATGGGGGCATATTCAAACCGCATCGAAACTAAAATCCATCAATATCTCATAAACGCGCGCATTCGTGCGTAGTTGCGCGTATTTTTTTAATGTCCAAAGTAATGTGTGCATTACGCTGTGGAAATTTAAGTCGAATTTGGTATGACAATAATTGGATTCACGCTTAGATGCGCCTCGTCAAAGGAATACTGACAAAAACTGGCAAGATACTGTCTTTATTTCAAAAAATATATTACGATATCTACAATATGGACAACAAATTAATATTATGTACACAGATTTACAAAGGGAGGTAGATCGATCAATATCTATACAGGTACATTTGTAAAAAAGTCAAAAGATTTACAAAACATATAACAACTTTTACTCTATATTTACATAATGTACACTGTACATAACTATTACCTATGTACTAATATAATTTAATGTATATAAAATCTCTGTACTTTTATAATGGTTCCAGTTAGCATTCAAGGCGTTTAAAGTGATTTAAAAAATAATGAATATTATTTTGAAATTACTATTAGAAATAAAAAGTTATTGTATGTTTTGATATAAAGTCTACCCATAACTAAATGCATCGTTTGTCTGACTCAAACAGTTAAGCAAAAGGATTTATTCTCCATAGAAAATTTTATAGAAGATACTACAAAAAAGATGGACCAGCCACTCAACACCTTAAAACGACAACAGGAACAAAATCAATCACACAAATAAATAACGACAAACTAATTCAAACTACACAATAATGCATTATTGAGTCATTACTCGACTTCTGAAGTCGCGTCAATTACTGTAAAAACTACTATTGTTCTACAAAAATTTTTCTACATAGAAATGAAAATATTCACTTCTTTTCGTTCGCCAGAGCCTGTCCTAATGACGCTGTAGCGACTGTCGGGTTCGCCGCTGCCACGATCTTGTCAAGTAGTAGACGAGTCTGCAACTGAAAATACAAAGAAAAGAGATATTTATGGATGTGTATTTTCGCCAATTTGTATCTACATTTTTAGGGATTAGTCAAAGTCAAAGTCAAATCATTTATATCAATTTAACCATATACTTAGGTACTTTTGAAACGTCAACAAAGAAAGAAATAAACTATATGTAATCTGTCAGTCCGTCCGTCAGTGAAACTATGTGCTCGTCCCAAAGTGTAGCTTCAAATGCGGAACGAGCAAGAAACTCCATTCGTTAAGTTAGAGTGGCAAAGGCTACAGGGCAGATTGATAACCAGAGAGGGTTACAACTGCTTTGCCTGCTTTGCTTTAGATGGCGCTGATGTAATTTATGGTTTGAACCAAATTTACCTATGCGTAGCAACGAAATATCGTCCAAATATAAAGTGCTTTTTATTCCAATTGTTTCGAAAACGCTTTCGGATTTGCGCGACGCAAAGCCGTAGAAAGTGTTAGTAATACCATGAATGATGCATTTTGCGGTTAACCAAACTGCGTAACAAAATAACCATCATCATCATCATCATCAGCCGAGAGACGTCCACTGCTGAACAAAGGCCTCCCCCTTGGTCCTCCACGTAGAACGACAAGTCGCCACCTGCATCCACTGGCTCCCCGCCACAAATAACCATACAGTCAATGAATTACCTCATTTCCATTTGTCTGAGCTGCAGCCCGGACTTTGTCCAATTCTTCTGCAAGACGTTGAGACTTCTCTTGAGCTTGTTTACGCTGTGCTATGTATAAATTTCTGAAAATATACAATGATACTTATAGCTTCTTACTTATCAATATAAGGAAATATAGGAAAATAAGATATTTGTAATTTCTTTGCCAGGAGTAAACAAGTACTAAACTTTTTCTTAGGATTGATTTCAGATTGATTACCATGGATAACCGAAATTTGAGTTAACAAGAGTTACCGAAATTCTAGGCTACAGTAGGTCCATAGTCTACATCTGTGCCTATCTGGGGGCACGGTAGTGCCCCCGCCAAGACGAGCCAAGCGAAGCGCAAGCGCAAGGGCACTACCTACCTTTTCTCGAAGCGCTTCGTCGTATTTTTGAACCTTCATAACTTGAGTTTGGGTTATACCAGATAAACAAAATTTTCAGGATATAATGTCAGTGGTAGACTTAATAAACCTCTAAAGTTTCAATTGCATAGCTCTTATACTTTAGATTTTATTGATATCTAAAATACCCCGATTTCGTCACTCACTCACTCACTCACTCACTCACTCACTGATGATCAACAAAATTCTTAAGGTACTTCCTGAAGTCCTAGAAAACTGAAATTTGGTATGTAAGCTAGTATTAGTACCCAAACAACAAAAAAATCCTAAAACTTGGAACTTTTACCCCCCAACCCCTTAAACTAGGGGGTGAAAGTTTGTTCGAGACTTCCGCAACTTTTGACGCTAGAGGTCTGAATGCGGCCGCGGAGGGTAAAAATCTGAAATAGGGAAACTTAATTCGCTATTTCCTGCTTGAGATCTGAAAATTATACACAAGTACATAGAACACAAACTTTTCATCAAATCAAAACATTATCCTACCCATAAGTACTTAGATATGAATAATATTACTACACTTCACTTCGGTAAGTGTTTATTAATCAACCTATACTTTTGAACATAAGCATCGTAAGTATAGTATGCGCCAACGCCCGCCGCCTGCCCCCTCGTCCCCGCGCAGTAGCTAAAAATAATCGGCCCGTCAGCGAGCGCGGCACCCGAACGCGGGCAGACGCGCGAGGGCAGACGTCGTTGACGGTTGTCTCGTTGAATGAAAAGTTTTCGGAATATTTCGGTGATTTAAAAGTTTGCTATCGCGGAGAAAAAAACCATTTGCCTAATATTTAATTGTTAGTAGTTTAGTAGGTAAAGGTTTAGATACTAGTGTTTTAATTTTCATTGATAAAAAGTATTAGGATTACGTTTGCAATTTTCTTATAAATTTAGTAGTTGAATTTGTCGCTCATTTTATCTTTCTACTAGCTTTTGCCCGCGACTTCGTTCGCGTGGAATAGTGACTTCTGGCAAATTTTTGGTTTTAACCACATAGTTCCCGATCTCGCGGGATCTCTTCAAAAATGAGATGTGGAAGATATTCCAGGGAACTCTTCAAAAATCAACATAATGAGCTCTGCGTTTGAATTTAATAGATGTATACTCACTTAGGGCATTGAAAAATAGTTTAAAAACGGACTTAAACTAACTTAAAACTAAAGAAAGCTACGAATTACGAATTTATAACAATTAAAAAAGAAACTATATTACAACCTATCCTCTATGCTAAATATAATAACCAAGCTTAAAGTAAATAATTTAAAAGAAACGACTTAAATCTAATCTAATTAATTTATAAATTAGACTTACAATTTTATTAAAAAAACTAACTACAGTAACTACTAATAATCGATATCAAACTAAACCTACGTTAAATAGTTTAACCAAAAAAACAGGAAAACCCAACAAATAAACTTATTAATTGACAAATACAACGAAACCAATTTAGAATATACGAAACAGCAGGACCACTACAGACAAATAATCATACGACTGATAATACACTTTTTCTACGATAGTACCGAAGCGCTCGGCCGATACCCAACCAAATGAATGTAACGAAACCATAGCGCGATCTATTTCGATCCCAACGCCATCTATCGAGGATAAAGACAACTTGGATTATTTATTTATACTCCGTTCGGGCATTTTCTTTGTACTAAAAGTTTAATTATATTGATATTATTTTTTTCATACCTTTTTACTATTTATTTACTTTTTTTCGATGAATTAAAACAATAACATGAACCGAAGTCGTGTAACGATCGACATAGAATTATCTATACTCCGTTAGAGCATTTTCTTTGTACTAAATGTTTTATTATATTGATATTATTTTTTTCATACCTTTTTACTATTTATTTACTTTTTTCGATGAATTAAAACAATAACATGAACCGAAGTCGTGTAACGATCGACATAGAATTATCTATACTCCGTTAGAGCATTTTCTTTGTACTAAATGTTTTATTATATTGATATTATTTTTTTCATATCTTTTTACTATTTATTTACTTTTTTTCGATAAATTAAAACAATAACATGAACCGAAGTCGTGTAACGATCGACATAGAATTATTTATAAATAATTTATTTCTTATTTTTATTTTTTGATTTTTGAAATAAAAATATATCTATGTCCTTTCTAAGGTTCCAAACTATATCTGTACCAAATTTCAACCAAATCCGTCAAATAGTTGCGGAGATTAATGGTATAAGCATAGAATGTTCGACGTGATTCTTTAATTTGACATAACTTTTTTATTTATGAACCGATTGACATGAAACAAACACTAAATGTAAATTTAAGCATCCCACAATATATTCGTGAAAACCGCATCCAACTCGGATCAGCCGTTTCTGAGATTAGCGCGCACAGACGAACAGACAAACAGACAAACAGACAAACAGACAAAAAAAAAGTTAATTACATTTTTGGGTTCGACATCGACATAACAATAACCCCTGCTATTTTTTTTATTTTTATTTTCAATGTACAGACAGCACTTTTCTACGATTTTATTATATGTATAGATCATAAGCAACCTACAAAAAGAAATGAAATCCCACAAAAACATTTCATGTTAAATGTTGGCAAGACGAGACCATATAGCTCGCACTGTCAAAAAGTAATCAAATCCCGTGTAGAGCCAAGTTTCTAACCCTATACTTTTGAACTGGCGAGTTGGCCGCACGGAAAGAGTTTAGAAGATAGAATAGATTTTTAAGCTCAAGCCCATATGACGAATAGCAAAAAGTCCGTGCGGCCGACTCGCCAGTTCAAAAGTATAGGGTTAGAAACTTGGCTCTACACGGGATTTGATTACTTTTTGACAGTGCGAGCTATATGGTCTCGTCTTGGGAACATTTAACATGAAATGTTTTTGTGGGATTACATGTGCCCATAAATCTGCTATAAGCTTCCTCACGGTGACCATAAAGAAACTGAACTTATCAAACTAAAGAGCAAAAGTGAGGGAAATGTATGCATGGGACTATGTTATGTAAGTTGAGAGAAAAGATGTAATTTTATATACATCTAGTAAGTAAATAATAATGGTAGAGTTACGCAAGGTGCGGTAATAACTATCGTGTAAACTAGGTCGAAAGAAGCGACAATATGACTTGTTTGAAACAGTTAAATGAGTACATAGTGATATGAAGTGTGCTCCAAATACATAAATACATATAAATGTTTTCAACAGCATGTCATTCATTCAATTACTTAAATACTAGGGATATTGAATGTAAACATGCTTCTACATAACTAAGTAATATTTTCCTACAATACAGTAGAAATATAGCAGTTATATCCCAGTTACATATTTGGTATTATACCCAATAGTCAGTCCAACAGTCACACATTGCTCATAGAAATACTTTAAAACAATCACAAACAGAAATATTAAGAAACTTACCTTATTACAAACACTTGCAGGAAAACTCCAATCAGGGCCACCCCAGTACACATAGCAATGATGACATAGTTTGGTAATTTCTTTATGCCAGCCACGCCATAGAAATTATTATTTGTGTTTTCATTCGTAGTTCTGTTAGACGTCCTTGCATGGGATTCATAGTAGTAGCTGTACTGTGGGTTCCTCCGTATACTGAAACAGATAGAAAAATATTTGTTGATAATTTCATAGGTTTTCAACACATTTGTATTTAAGCCGCATAATGGGAAGCCTTCTTCATTGCTGCTCTATGAGACTCAATAGAAAAGACATTATGTTTTACTCATATTTACGTTTTGTGGAACGTAAATATA
Organism: Spodoptera frugiperda; assembly: GCF_023101765.2. Taxonomy (NCBI): domain Eukaryota; kingdom Metazoa; phylum Arthropoda; class Insecta; order Lepidoptera; family Noctuidae; genus Spodoptera; species Spodoptera frugiperda. The sequence continues at coordinate 4,181,004 of NC_064217.1, read as the reverse complement.
AGTAAAGATACAAGGGTTAACCATAATTTTTATTTAAAAAATAAAGTCCGAGAACAGGTTATATTGGGCACCCGTTTAAATAGCATCCAAGCAAATGGCAGTGGTGATGTTCCACTTACGGCACCACCACATAGGTATTTTTCATGGATGCGCTTGAGTGCCGGGTGCCCAATGTGATATACCTCTCCGAGACAACTCAACCAAATTTATTAAAAATAATTAATGATAAATTCTTACTTGTGTGCTACATGTGATCTGTACACATAAGAGGACCCAGTAGTTTCTATCTCTATCATGTTGTCATAGTGCGCACGACTTGTTGGTTTCCCAAGCACATTGTACGCCTCCACAATACGCACAAACTTTTCCTGTGCCCTTACATCTTTGTTTTTATCAGGATGGAACTGGAAAAATATATTTACAAATGTAACATCACTTAAAATTAGATAGGTAATATCATGCTTTAAATGCCCGATGGGAATCACAGGGGTGCGGAAAATGGAATATAACACCTAGTTATTTTTGTCCATTTTCCATATAATAGCAGGTAAGCCTAAAGCCTATAGCCATACAAAGGCTGCAACTCCACCATACAGAAATTTTCTTAGAAAACTGAGTAATTAACAATCACTATGTTAGTTCTTTTCTGGAGATGGATATTGCAAAATTGACTATTAAATTCACCATAATTTTGTACATTGGTAATGCATAATCTACATTGGTAAGTGTCATAAGTAATAGATAGATCTGATAAACTGATGAACATAACATATTTTACTCCTACAGCCTGTCAAAATTTTACTAAAGATTATTTCCATTTAGACTATATTAGGTTATTTAATTTAACATAAAATAATTGGTTAAGGAAATATTTACATTGTTCCAAGTTTGGGCACATATGGGATATTAATATAGATAGAAATGCTACTCTTTCGATATTGCGTAAATATGTGAAAGAACAAAGGAGAACGACTTACATAAAAAGTATCACATTCTACTAAAGAATTAACTTACTTCTTTGCTCATTTGTATGAACGCTTCTTTGATTTCTTTATCGGAGCAATTTTTTCGTAAATTGAGGACTTCATAATGATTTTTTCTGCTTAAACTGAAAATAAATGACGCATAAAAATAATATGTGATTTATTTTGGAGTGACTGACTGTGATGATTTTTGTTTTTTACCTGTAGCACCTCAGAAAAGCCTTTACTGTTTTGATGTCATAAAATCGTTTCAAAAAAAACATAACGATTTACCCGATAAAATTTATCTAATAATATTTTGAAAGTTGTTCATGTTATTATCTTGCAATTTCCATTTTGTTCCCGACCTTGACGTTAGATGGAAATGTTATTGTCAAAATCAAAATTGACATTATTAAGTAAGTACTACCATAATGAAAAAAAAACAAATATTACTGTGGATTATTTTAACTAAAATAAATACTTTTTACGTTAAATTTAATGAAATGATTTAATAAAAAAATATTTTTCACGTATTGTTATAAATTCCAGACGATCAATAAATTTTATAAATTCAAACGTGTAAAATTATACACGAATCATTTTTGCTATCAAAATTATACTTTTAAATTTTTATGGCAACTTGCTTAGAAACGTCAAACAACGGCGCGCGTAAAATTTTGCCTTAGAATTTCGAATTTGAAGTGTCGAAAAGAACAAATTAGGCACCAAAACATTTTAGGAACTTACGAATATTATTACTTTTAACAGTGCTTGTGCTATCATGGCTGAATTGGGTACGTAGCTACGTATAAATTGAACTATCAGAAGAGCTAGCCTTTAATTATATAGAAGTTATTACTAACTACCTATAGTTCTCGTTTTCATAGTACCTAGGTATTATGTTTTGTTGATAACTAAGGTATACAAGGTTTAAGTAGGTAGGTAGCTAATGTCATCTGGTGGTCAGTGAGTCTCCTAATTAATTAGGTAAGTATCCTACCTAACGTACATTAACCTTTGCTGAGGATATAAACAATGAACTTTAACCTACTTAAGTAGGCAAATCGTTTGCAACCTAGCCGTTTTGTATGTGCTAAGTTCGTTAAACAGCTTGAAAATGCCTTTGTATTGATTTATTAGATTTGATATGTGGCTACATTACTGCTACGCTTACCAACAGGTGATCCGTCTGCTCGTTTCCAACCTATTCCATAAAAAACGTAGTAAGTACCTACAGAATGCCAAATGACACGATTATGGCATACCTACCTACCCACCTCTTTCAATTCATCTAAATCCATCAATTTCTTCTTGCATGTTCGTCGAATGAGGGTGCTTTTAATAATTTTTTTAAATACATAAGTGATAAAAAGAAAGTGCAGTAATTCCTAAAAGGAATAAAAATCTAGAAATATTCATATTAGGTACAAGTTTAGAGATTTTGTTCTCTATATTATTCGATGTGCTGAACATTTGCTTTACAAGTATAAAACGCAAACTCCTATCGCTGCCGGATTTGCCGTACAAAATCGACTCCACAAACTCAGGTCTGCGAGGGACGGCGCGGCGCGGGCGTGAGGCATCAAGCGGCAAGCGGTCGGCGGCGTTCAGTGTACGTGCGTCCAACAGCGCGAGTGGTTGTACGGCATGCGAGAAGCGGCTGGCAGAATGGCCGAGCTCGAGTTCGAAGCGCCTCTCGCGCAAATCGAAGAGGCAGACGATTGTCTTTCCACCGCTGACTATCCACAAAAAACCATAAATGGTAACGACATACGTCTTAACAACATTAAAAATGTCAAAAGTGAAATGGTCAAAATGAAAACTGACTCCAACAAAATAAATGATAATGAGGAACCTAAACCGGTGAAGTGCAAACAGGACAATATTATGCAAAACGGTGAAGGAGACAATTTCACGGAGACTTTCTCCGGCTCACTGGAAGATTTGGTGAATACTTTCGATGAGAAGATCACCAAGTGTTTTGGAAACTATGAAGAGAGCGTCGAGAAGTTGGCTCCAGTGCAAGTTCGCAGCCAGGAGGAGATCATGAACGAATGCCAGTGAGTACCAATTTAGCACTTAATAAACTGTTAATTAGAGCGTGTAATTAGGTATTATGATATCATCTGTGAAATCATCAACTTTATTTTTTTTTTTAAATACGCATAACATTGTATCATAAAATGTAGAACTAAATACTCTTCCCGATAAGTAAAATAATTACAAATAACTAAATTAAATGATGAAAAAGAAAAGAAAATATAAACAAAAAGGGCGGGCTCTGCGCATGGCATTTGTGGTGAAGGAATCGATCAATGTTTTCGAGGGGCGAGGGTGCGCAGGGGGTGCGTGGCGGAGTGGTCGCGATGACGCATCGCACCCCCGCCTCACACCCCGCCCTCTTTGTTTCCAACCTAAAGTTAAGGGAGACGATACGACACGCGACCGTAACTTCGTAGAATTAATGCTTATTATGAGATCCTAATTACATCACCAAATTATGTTTGTTTTGTGATATCCTAAACATTAAATGTAGGAATTTAATTTTCTGTCGTTTATACAACCACAGCAGTACATAATAGTCTGCTTGTACCTATTTTATCATACATACAAAGATAGCATACACAGTTTCTAGTCCGATCAAGTTTCTTGCTTTATAATATCTTCCATGTACAATGTATAGCTCTCCGACGTCAATCACGTACAAAAAGTGTTTCCCCGAGCATCTGCATATTCTCATCACTCAAGTCGGAAGAACAATAAAAGTCTCACATATTGTTTTATAGTGAAAATTAAAAAGCTCTCTTATGTGGGCCTTTTGTATTGCTTAGAGCTATGAGAATCCGATGACATTCAATTATTTGGTACATTGTTTATTCTCTTTCTTTTGTTTCAACCTTTTCTTTTGTAATACTGGGTGGATATATGGATTATTACTTTTAAATCAGGCCTGTGTCATAATGTTTGTACATCAAAACGTGTTTAAATGGAAGGTTCATTAACTAATAGATTTGCAAAATAAATCAACCGATCCATCATAAATTCCACAGCTACATGAAACAAAGTAGTATTGTAAACATAACTAATTTTTCTTCGGTGTCAAACTAAATCTTTTGGATTCTATCCAGATGACCCAAATGCCAGAAGGCTGGGAAACACGTAAAATTTAAATGGGAGCAATTCGCAAACAGCTCTCAAGAGGTGAGCTAAATTGTTAATAGTTTCTGGTTTTAGAATTTAAACTCGTAGGTAAAAAATGAGGATGATTAATAATAGGTAAATATAAGTAAACAAAACAAACACCACTGCAGGAAAAATATGGATGTCTACTGTCTAGTCCAAATGGGCATATTTTCTGTAACATGTGTACCTATACTTTAATAGCAATTTATAAATAATTCTATTTAATATAAATAAAAAATATGCCAATGCCAAACCTACCGAAAGAAACCAAAAATTGCGGCATCGCGACAGGTGTTTGCATTGATTCCACCGTGATTCGACCGCAAGTGGCCGCAGATGTCTACCACACCTTGCGTTTAGGACACTGTAAGGGAACACCTTGTGATCAAACATATGGTGTGCTTATTCAAATTTTGTTTTGCTTGCTTTTGGCAAAAACTTTTATGGTTTATGATTTTGAAGTTCCCTTTCTTACTGTATTAGTACCTATAACTAACTTTCATGTATAAATACAACTGAACATACGTAGATAGATTTTAGATTTTACTAGTACTACGGTATGATTCGTTTTAAGTCCCGTTTGTTAACTTTAGTCGTAGTACCTGCATTTACCACGAAATTGTGGTAAATTGTAGGGGATGTAATACAACCGCGACGTCAAACCTTATAGTAGTTATAGCGGTCGAAGTTTTGGACTAATAGCTCATCAAAAATTATGACAGTCTTCATTGTCATTCATTGCTATGTTTGCGAGTTCCGTTGTAAGTGTCCAGAACCGAAAATAAATGGCGTCTCAATTGATTGTACCTACGTTTTAATTTGCTTGACTAGGGGTAAACATTGTTCAAAAAGTCTGTATTGCACGAACACTACACGAAATTTTATTTTGATGCTTAATAGCCTCTTAATAAATGATTGGAATAATACTTCATGAATGAATTGAATCATTTTTCTTGAATCGGGGTCACAATGCCAATGATTTGACTTGTCTGTAGTGTTAGATACTATAAAAGAAACTATATTATCCCTAATATTGCAGAACTTACTGATAATAGTTATAAATTTTATATGACAGTATTTTATGGCTTTATTTACGGCCTTTTCACTTTTCTTATTTGCCATAAACTCTCACGCGCATAATAATTGAACGAATATGACCGATACAATTTAAAAGTCTGTCATACTTGTTATTCACGACGAATCTTAATCATGCACATCAGCAGTGGCACACGACGCACGTCCGTCTCCAAAGTCATCAATTGAATATTAATAAAACTATTAACTTATTTACATCAACTGTCTTTCATCTCCCTCATTTTTGCTTAATAAGAATTGGAAACTTCAATCGGCAAACAAGTATAACGGTAAAATGGAAACTACAATAATTTTTGTTCGATAATTGCATCCAACCGATGTAATATACAACACGTTTATCGCATTACAACTGCATTGCGTGTTTAACCTGTGACCTTACGCATATTTTGCGTGTCAGAGATTTCATAACCACAGCCTGTCTGTGGCACCCTGTCTCAGTTTCCAAACTGAATTTAGTTCGCGTGCTTATCTTAATCATAAACGTGGTTAATTGTTGTGGCCTTCCCCGATTTAACTTTCTAAAAGATAACAGCATTTTATTAACTAATATGCATTAAAAACAGATCTAATCTTGTTTGTTTATTATACACTTTACATGTATGCTTCTTCATCTAATCATCTACTTACAATTTGTCAACAAATAACAATATAAAAGATGTTTGTAATATGCTTTCGTCATTTCAAACCAAAATTAGCAAAACCAACTCTCGCCACATGACAAATACGTCACCATTCGCTATTTTATCTACTCTTCCCCAAAGGAAATGCGGCCTAGATCTAGCGATGGATACGTCGAATTAGCATACTGTCTGTCGCCGGCAAATAGCCTGTTATTTGCATATGGCACTTTAGTGTAAGTTTACTAAAATTAGATTAAAACTTGTAAATGGTCTCAATAAGTACTTACCTAACTGTTGTAATTTTTCGATAAAGCCTTTTTTAGTGTCTAACGTACAAAATTATGCTATTTATTAAACAACAATATTAACGAGCAAGAAACCAATACTTTATCTCCTAAAATACAATCATGATATGAATTATTGTATAATTAACAAAACACCTGTAAATACCTATATGTAGTCTAAGTATAAAAAGTAATAATTTATGTGATGCTAGTTGTGGTTACTACATACAAAAAGGCTATTAAAATAAAACCTAGTTTCTCAGGGCACCCACACATGTGGGCATCGGGTCAATGCCCTGCAATTCGCAACTACCCACATAAAACTAGCGCCCCTTTCTTGGGTGATCTCAACTAGGCGAGGGTCCATAATTTGTTGCCGAAGTTAAATGAACCTTTGATCCATAGCGTAAAATTAATCCTGTTTATAATTCTTGTAATCTTATTATGTAACCTTTTTGTAGAAAGCCAGTTTCAATTATTAATACTTCAAGTAATCTTCATATCCCCACATGTTGTCGAACTAGCCATGTCATAAAATGTAAGTTTTACTTGTACCGGTGTGTTTTTGAACATTATTTATAAATGGTACGAAATTTATCGTCAACCAGTTCTTTATGTGCGTTTTATAGCATTAAGATTCTCCATAAAGTCATGACTGGCGCCAGAAATTATCATGGATATGACATATTGAAATGATTTCGTAAGCAACTTTGAGGTCGTTTTCATTAATTTACTCGCACGAAACACGTGGTGGATCATTAATCATGTATTCTACAAACAAGTAGATATCCCAAACGTCAGTTTATAAAGACAAATTATACTCTTCTGAATGGACATTGATGTTCTAAATTAATTATTTTTGTAATTTCATATTGTTGATTGTGTAACATTATCCTATTTGCTACTTAAAATTCCTCTGTAATTTATAGTGATCCCTATGCAAGTAAATGATATCAGAAATGAGAAGGTACACATGACAGCTCATAAGCATAAAACCAATTTATGGCTACGATATACTTTTTAATGACATGAGTAATTTTTGTCTTTCGATGATCACATCAGAATTTTACGGTTTTTTTAAAGAAATTTTATCGTACTTGACTTAATTGGAAGTTTACGTGGGTGTTACAAGAAAGCTCTTTTATGAGCACGGATTTAAAATAATAACTGATAGCATACATTTACTATTCCTCTATCTATTGGTCCCTGGCGTAACACAATTATGTAATTAAAGCACTGTGTAGCTCATATGTGTGTTTTACGTCATCGCACTGACGTATGACGTTCAAGAACTGTTTGTCTTTCGAGCATATGAAGCCAATGTGGTTAACAAAAGTTATTATTATATGACACAGATTCATCGGATCGTAAAACAGTTTCATTGTGGGTCAAGTTTTTCGGAAATTATTCTTAGCTGGTTCTTACATCACTTCTGCAATAACCGCATTCAAATGTTTTTGTATCTTTGTTCCCATCGATATCCCTGACAATGAATTCATTAGCAAGTAATACAGCCACAACAAAAACACAGGCAGGCGTAGGCCGTACCAATTACACGGTCGAGTAAACCAGGTGCAACGACCATAGCTTTCAGCGTAGTGATTTTGAATACAATCCCCTAGTTAGCCACTTGTTAATGGATGGGTTTGTGGCAACAATGCAAATACGACCGATTCATTTGTCACAATTTAGTAAATTGATGACTTTGGTTACTTTAAACTGTGAACATAATTCAATCTGTTAAAAGTCTCGTATGTAGGTAGGTACCAATGTTGTTTGTAAGAGATGTGGAAGCAATTGGCTGTCCAATACAATCATCTGCTATTTAATATTAATAACAGATGCTCATTTGTCATTGTTAGACGAGTAGGTATTCTAATTTGATTTAATCAAATAATATTTAGTAGGACCTGACTCATCAAACACATCCTAGTTAATAACACGATATTAGATATCACTTCGCCCAATTCTTATCCATCGAAATAATTATATTGTTACCATAAACTTGTGTGCAACGAAAGTGTCAAGTTTATGTCTCCATTATTTTAATTCCCAATACCTACGCTATAATATAATAATAATACGTAAGTGGATCGTAATGTTGACGTTAGAATTAAAATAACCAAATTGATACTAAGTAATTAGGTATGCCGCTACATAATGTATAAAAATACTTTTGTTTCAAAACAATATAGAACAACTTGAACTCGATATGATTCAATGTAAATTTTTATCCTGCTAAACATTAGATACATTCGTTGTGAGACTTATGACGTAATGTTCCCGAGTCATTTGCACTGATATGTATACCACATGTATTTGTATACAGTGTATGTATTATATTATTATCAGGCAGGCCAGAGTTTCGCCGTATGACGCATCCCAGGCAAGCCATATGTCGCTGTTTCCTTGAATTCGCCAACGCCATACACCTTACAATATGGCCGTTTCGCGCAGATTTCACGACAGCTCGGCTATTTATATAATTTGATACAAATGCAGAAACTGAAATTGTAATACCTACTTATGTTTGTTACAAAGTACCCACTTGGCGACAACTTGAGTTCCCAAAAGGATCAGTTTTCTTTCTTAGAAGCGATAACACCTGAGCCGTATGCATGATGAATGGTAGCGATAAATATTGTTATTCCTTAAGTTAAAGCACGTTGGGTTCTCCTATTTGTCTATTCTTACTACTTTGTAACTGCCACGAAGTCTCTCTGGAAATATTACCTCAATATTTCAGACGTCACCTTCCTGTGTGTTGCAGCTCATCTCTAATTTAACACAATATGCACGGCGGACCGGTGTTCATTTCAATACGCTGACCTTCTATCAATTTAAAATAGATTATTCATGTACCTACCTACTACTGTTTGCACACACTCACGGGCCAGTGTTGTTTTGAGGTGATCCACGTAAAAGTTTCAGAGATTCTTTAAAAAAAATGAATGTAGGTAGTATTTCAATGCTACACAAAAGTATACAAGTGGCCATAGCACTAACATTTCTTGTTATCTCTAAATTCTTACTTATCTTATTTAAACAGCAACGATGAATATCTCTTTGTATTTAATTAGTCTCGAAAGTTGGGGTTATTCCGGGATCATTTACATTTCTTGTTTATCCGTGATATTCTACTAGTAGTTTCCAACAAACTGATTGATGATGATGATACTATACTGCAATGCCGCATGCAGTTCATATAAGCGATAGTTTTTGCACAATTGCCATTCCATCATTTACTACTGGTAATCTATAAACAGTTACATTATGACATTGCTGCTGTTAAAGTAACTGTTTTATCTAGCCACAATCGCGTCAATTTCTAAGCACTTTTGTATTATTAAACGATTACTTAGCTATACTAAAAAAAACAAGTCCTCAAACAATAAGTCTCGCTTTAAACTTGTCAAGGTACGTTTAACAACACAAATTCTCACACGTTGAAACGGCCATAAAGTTTGTTGTTTTTGTTTAGTCAAGAAACCCGGGACTGTGTTTTTTTAAGTCCCTTCAAATCGGAATGGTTCTTTTCCTCTGCGGTGGATTACTTCACACCATTGAACGATGTTTATAAATACAGCCCTCGCTTCAAGATTATTTTCGCGAGATTCACGTCATCCGGTCGGGATTGTTTGTATGACTCCGTGTATGACTAAAACAGTAACTCGTACCGCTCATACTCATGAATCAGATTTCAGGAGAATTAATTAGTAACTTATCAAACATAGTATTCCTAAAATTATTTCGTGGAGTACAAAATGAACTTAAAAAATGATAACGTGTTATACCTTTTTTGTAAAAGTTTTCAGACACTTATACAATACGTCTCAGACTCGTAACCTTGCCAAAACAGACATCTTTCAAGGACGGCCTCTGTCGTCGGTCCATCCGGACCTCTCGAGTCTCCCCCTCCTCGCTTCCGTCCGCTCTCCTTTTACGCATGCTCCTAACCAAACATATTATTATAGGTCACATATACACACAAAACCAGTTCAAAGTAATCTTCAAAGAAAAATGATTTATGGTCGTTCGACTGCTAAGCTCTACGTGTAACTTATTCCATACACGACACGAAGGTACAATTTGAGACGCCTATCGATTTATGTATCGCGACAGCCCGCTTCATCCTCGGATCGTAAGAACGGTCACGCACAGATGTCCATCCCTTTTACTCTCGTAACCCAAACTACTTGAAAGTCCATATCCTTATATGCCTTGTAAAGATAAAGGTGCTTTTGAAACAGCAGAATAGACACTAGTCACCCGTTTCTGTCGCACCCACGGCATTGAGGTAGTAGTTGAGGATAAATCTGTGTCGGATGATGTACCTACGTAGAAGGTACTTTTAGCCAGTACACGTACGTAAATGTTTAAGTGTGTATGAAATAAAACCACATTTTAACATAGCAGCGAGCTCACTGCACTAAAACTGGCTAAGCTAATCACGTCTTCCCTGAAATAGTCTGGAATTTCCTTGCAGTGCGATCAATACCAATGTCAGTACACGCTATTTTTAATTGAGGTGAAGCATTGAATCATAACAAAGGGAATATTTCGTTACAATTTAAGGGTCAATGGTTAAGTATATTCTTTTAATACGTTACAGAAGGTATCGTGCCTATTCTATCTCTTATTCAGAGGATTAAAAACTTCTTTACACTTTCGGATTTCGTATTATTGTGTAAAGACACAATAACTACACAATCAGTACTCTCCTTAAAATGATGCACCAGTCAAACTCAGTTAATTGCCATGCTCTTTCTGTTTCAATTGGGAAACCAATCAGATAGGAAGATGAAATAAAATCCGTAAGAATGTTAAACACACAAACTTCTCAAAAATAGGCAGCCAAAATAACATCTGCCCCAAATTGTATAATGCTCTGAAACACGAAGAACTTTTGAATATAAATCCATAGCCACGAATTTCCGACAGCGGTGTCGAGGAACGTTAATGCTATAATATCCACTGAAGTTCCATCGGATACATAATTTGAATACTTCACGACAACCGACGATATTTTCGTGCTTCCAACGTGTTAGCGGCTGATGTTCACGACAAATTGAACATTCATGGTGTTCAAAAAGGTTAAGATTTAAAGTTAGCTGTATTAGGAGCTAAAGAAAGTCAGGTCGAGTCGTTCGAACTGGATTGTAGTAGGTACCTACATTCTCCGACGGCGGACGACGACCGGTTTGACCGGCGCGAATCCTGGCGCTAACACTACCCATATAGCAACCATTGCATACAAGAAATCAAGATTAAACAGTTAGGTGTAAACCGCCTACCTATATATTTATGTTCTTAACGACCTACCAACATATTACAACATTGCGATATTGTTGGAAACAGAACACAATATTTATGTAACTACAGCGATAAGGTCAGGAACGGTTTATTTATACAACACGTGAACAGTGCAATACCTATCGCATATTTTTGAAAAGCAGATGATATATTTTAGTAGTTAAAAGAAAAACTACAGTGAACGGAAATATCAAACGAAATTAAGTATAAAAAGTAAATCATCTTGTTACGTAACCCAAAGAGTCGGGTTTGAAATGAACGTCTTGTATCGTAGCAGCGAAGCATCTCATCGTACATCTTGACTAATGACTATTTTATAATGGTAATAGTTCTTTGATTGACGACGATATTCTTTCGTAACAGCTATTACTTTTCACCGTTCATTGTAACACATAGTTCAATTTAATTCGCCTTTAGGGTTAAAAAAACTAGCACAGCTTTTCTAAGCTGATGTAATAGATGAATAATAATTATAAATCCCATTGAATAGAGTAGTCCAGTGAAACACTGCAACTAAACCTGCTAATAATCACGTGGGTTGTGAAGCCAATATAGTGCTGTCTGCCGTCATACGCTCTGATTGGAACTCACACGACTTCTTACTATATTTACGACAATGCTATAACAAAGACTGTTCTAGAATGTTACGTTATTAAACACCGAAATGATGAATTACGTATCTATTAAAAATAAAATGCAAACCAAGGTCTGAAATCTAGACGAAAAGAAACTAATCCCAAAAAGTCTAGTAGCCAATGGAAGCGGAAAGTTTAGGATAAATGGAAACAGCGTTGCCAAAGTAAATACAATTGAGAAATGTTTAATCTTCATGTCAAGGAACTACATTACACAAACCGTATATACAATTTGCAATATCGTAAGATCAAATGTAGGAAAATAATCATTATTCCGGACATTCACGTTCACGCTTCACTCCAGCTAATTTAACTTTATTTCCAATGAAGTAGTTTCCATATCGGTAAATAGTGTGTTTATAGTTTTTATACAGATACCCACAGTTGCGAGAAGCGTGCGCATGCGATGTGCTAAGTCAAGAAGTATTGTGTGATGCTTGGAGCAGGCTTTAGAATTCTTCTTTTGTCTTTTCATTGTACCCATTCAAGCACTACCTATGTCAGTTTTAGAAACAATATGTGCTTTACCATAGGGTCTATTGTTTTTATGTGTTGTTCTTCTCAAAGGCCCTTTTTTCTTTTCCTTTCAATAGATTGAATTAACCTTTGAAAGTCTTTAGCAGCATAGTTGTAACAGTGTACGTGACTGAAGACGTCTAAACCTATATTTTATGACTTTGCGTGATATTGTACGATGGAACATACAATATTACCTGCGTTTGTTATTGCGTCTTTTAACTTTCGTTTAAGTTAATAAATCTTAATTAGCTTGACAGGTACGTGAATTTGATGTTGATGAATGTAGTTGTTTTAGACTTAAAGGGAAAGTGAAACAGACGTTATAACTCAAGTGTTATTTAATTCCTATCCTGTATATTACCTAACTGAAACTATCTAGAAATTCGAATTTGAAAACATTAAAAAAAGGTTTTCATCAAGAACTTTTTTCGTAATTTCTTTTTTCAACGGCTTTTACAAAAGATCTCTGTAAAAAGTAGTGATTATGTAATCGTCCGAAATTATATAGCGGGTATGTATTTCGAGCCGACGGAAACATTTAGTCATAAATTGTTCGAAATGACAGGTAGACTAATATTATCGTCCGTTTTAATATTATTTTACTTTCTTGAATTAAAAATAAAGAAAAATACGTTGATTTCCACGAATAAGAAACTCAACCTTGCATTGGTAGGTTAGTCGAACGTGTTATAGCAAAACTTCATAAAAAATACATATGTACGTAGGTAGTATCATTACGTAAACAACGGAATCATTCCCACGCGCATCTTTTTACATAATTTTGCATAAACTGTCGCAATTACCTAGCCTAGAATAAGATAAAACAAACATTAGCGAGGTCATTGCACCCATCACCTAACCGATAAACCATGTAGTTCTTGTTCCATTTCCTTTGTTCACCAGCCGATAACGATATCTATAGCTAAAACAACAAAATGTTAAATGAATAAGTCGGTACTTACTGCAATTTTAAATTGAATGAACAACTCGGTGCATGCATGACGTGACTCTATGCATTAAACATCTAAACAGGTTATATCAATTACCTAACAAGTATCTACCTAGATTTCAGTTGACGGAAATGAGTTAATAGGGAGATATGAATTTTAATGTGATCTAAGCAAGTCTACTGTGAAAATTATGACTAGGTACCGTACCTATACAAAATAATGTGCAGAGGATGGAAACAATACCTGTATAGGCATTACACAGACATTGGTGTTAGGTTTGAGGTAGGTGCACGCGTATCTTAAACAAACAGGCAATTTGTTAATAAATATCTGTCTGTAGATAAGATTTCAAAATGATCTAATGAATAACAAATATCTGTGGCGCGCCAAGGGCGGTACTAGTACTCGCACTCCTACACACTCGATACCGCGTTTATACAACAGATAAAAGAAACGCGGCGCACACGCACGTATATTTAAATGCACGATCGGTGTTCAACCGACTTGTATCAAGTATGAATGTCAATCAATTGTCTATTGATACATAGCAACCTTATAAACAAAGCTACAAGTGATTTTGTTTATTTGGTACTTATCAATACAATTGGACTTTATGATTGTGTTTGTGCATCATGGTTGGTTGAGGAGAATGCTATAAACGAACAATGTGATTCCAAACATTCTAAACGACCATTGGAGTTATGGGCTCCAGTGAACTCCCCAGTTCTTTATGGGTAAGAAAGTAGATATTACCTTAATGAAGTAAACAAAGACCAATTTATGTATTGTGCAATCGTCGCGTTGTTGGACTGTTTTGGAAAATATATTTTCAAACATGACTATGATTATGATCGTCAGTCACCATTTCAAAATAAAAACTTCTTTAACTTCATTTTGTGATTTACGATTGTTTTCGAAACTTTGTAGCAACAAAGAGGTTGGTAGTAAGGTAGTAAAGCGATTGACAATAAAATTTTCAGTATCGTATTTACGAGCGCTTTCAGCTGAACCGTCCTTCAGACGCATCGACCCTGTTTTATTGTAGGTAACTTGGTTTTAATCAATCGAATTTATGTCTTAACATTACTACAGGTTTATTGTCAGACCAAATGGAAAAGCCTCGGTATTAACGTCGCTAATATCTAAAATTGGAGTGTCTACAAAGAAATGAACCGAACGTATTTTCTGGTCTCACATCCAATAAGGAACCTATGGGTTATGGATATAACCACGATAAAACATTTTGTAACATAAAAGCGTTTGCAAATGTTGTAAATCGTTTTCGTTTTCTTGTCTAAGGAAATGAAAGTGGTTGGAATAAATTTATTGTAGCTTTTGTAGCGAGGGCTGAAAGGCACGTTTTGGTATAACACGAACCAGTCCTTATAATACTTGGCAAATGTTCAGCATGCGATTACCATAAGTTACATAGCGACAATTTCCCTCAACTGAGTCAACCGCACGAACGATAAAGCAGCCATTTCTTGCATGCACTGAAGTAAACTTAGGAAGGGGTACTATACAAATCTGGTTCATTCCTTTTGATTGAAGATATCCTTACAGCCTATTTGGGTCCAATACATGCAACAGTAAATTGCACTTAATAGCAATCTTCCACACATTAACCATCCGTATTGCGTTGGCGTCGTGTCGGCGACCTACATTATTATACAAATCAGGCCACTTACGTAACTAGGGTTTGTCCTTCGACACAGATAGCAGAAACAATTACTGCGTTTAAACATGAAAGAGAAAGAAGAGGACATATTGACACGGCACTATACCTAACTATAACCTAATATAGGAGTACTTACGTAGGTAGGTAAAGTGTGCGTCTAGACCGAGGCCGGAAAAGAGGGTTAATTACGGTAAATACCCTCATTTTGCGTGTGTACTAAGTGGGTTGGGCTATTGACTCCGATAAAATTCGGGGGTGGCGCAGCCATTACAATCCCAATGGACTAACCGTGTCCGAGTCATTATTGTTGCCCTTTATTAACTTTCTATACGTAAGTAAAAAATCTCTCCTCTATTATTAAACAGTTTGAACATCATTATTTCGAAATTATTAGGTAATAAACTCATTATAAATATTTATAAAACATCCGTTCTGAACATTTTAATAGTCGTCTGACCTACAGCTGTGTCGTTAAGTATAAATCTAACATTGATTTGTGTACAAAGCTTCGACCTTGCGTAGGAGTTGAAGTGCGATGTTTGATGCTTACCTACACAGATATTTGAGTTTCCATGTTGGCAGTATAATATTATAATTCGCGGTTCCACTACCTCCACATATTAAATAATATATTCGTAAGTATTTCTACTAAAGATTCTCACCAAACAGCCAGTCCACAAACTCTTCTTGTTTATCTACAAGTACCAAGGCTTATTTGAACTTTACTTTGGTTTTTTCTTCAGGGCAATAAAGGTTCCTTAATTCCATCCGTTTTCAAGTTTCTATCAAAAAACATTATTTTCTTCATGGTGCTTAACGAGAATTAATGGTGATCAGGAAGTTCTGTTTTCATGATCGGGCAACTACTCCTATTAAAATCTAAGATTTATTATGCGTTTGTTTTTACATCCATAGGTATTTTCCCAGCTAATTTAGATGTAAACATAGACATCTAGGTTAAGTAGCTTCTAACCTTCTTCTATTTCCAAAGTTTTATATATGATGTAGCTGTATACCAACATTGAATATATTTTTAGAAAACGTTTTAAGTTAACTAAAAGTCATTCTTATCTTCCATGAGTGGAATGAAAGTCAAGTAGGTAGATAGTGTTCTCATACATTTGTCATGGTACACAATGAAAGCCGCCGTTATTCCGTCAACTTGAACATTACTCAACGCAAGTAAACTTGATGGCGGCATATCGTGATGGTCGATTTGTAAGCCACCAAAGGCCATATGCTAATGTGCTGGTCTTGTCTTCTTAAGTGGACAAGTTGCTGTGCCCACGCTAACTGCTCCCAACTTACGAACACTCTTACTTTCTATTTGTGCGTACAAGCATACTAATTGGACAGTATCGATGCTGATACAACAGACTAGGTGCGCTAATTGCTTGGATACATCTAGAGTTTTCGTGCCTTCAAAGGGATTAGTGGATTAAAAGTTGTGAAAAAAGTTAGTGGAATTATTCAAAGAATTATAAACGTAAGCCTCTTATATTCTTACGTAAGAAACTCACCTAACAATATTTCACATTAGTTCACAAATCTTGATTTATGAGAAGATCACATCATATAACTTTCCAAACAAGTATCAGTAACGAACATTTTCTCATATCATTATGTCTAAATTGTTTGTTAAGTAGATACTTACATATTTCACTGCATCATCCAATTAAATCAACCTCATGCTTTCATCCAAACTTTTTAAAAATAAATCTTCGATCATTAATCAAGCTAAGACGCCTATTCACCTATCCAACTTAACACTACCTTATAAATTAATGTTTCACAAACAAAAAAAGGTCTCACGTGTTTTGTAGAAAAATGTTCCGTAAGATATTTTTAAACAACCAAACATTAAAAAAATGTAAGTTTCTCCTTTAAAGTAAAATTTGTAATGGCCCATTCCTTACCTTTCATCCGAAACTTTAACACCTAACCATTAAGGTTACGCCTACATTTTATTTTTAAACAGTTTTTTATGAAGGAAGTGGGCAACAGGGTTAGTCTGCTTTGTCCACTACCTGCTCCCTGGATCCATAGTACTCGCACCTGCTCTCCACAAAAAATGTAAACATTGCCCTCTATTTCGGGAACCAATACACTGTCTTACCAGTTAGTGAACCGTAAATTATTACTTCGGAGTCTTGCTTTCTAGCACAAGGTACATTTTTATGGCTTTCAAAACGACGTTTACAGAGATGCGCGTTCCATATTTTATTGCTAACATCTAGACTAACGCAATAAAATCGCAGAAGCAATTTTGTTTTCTTTGCAAAATAGTCTTAACTGAAGAAATGCTGGAATTTTAATATCATCCGCGGATACGAATATTGCATACCCACAGGGAGTATCTATTCGCGTCGGCCCCATTCACACTTCTCGGTTAGTGACATCGCCAAACAAACTTAAAAAAATACTCGAGTGGACGCGTGGCGGTACTGATATAAAGTTCTATATTTAATTCTCGTTCCTGAGACGCCATTATGCCACCCGGTTTTTATAACGTTGACACCAATTTTATATCATGAAAGTTACAAAAGTGCATAGCTGCTCAATTAGTATCATAAAGTGCTGTTACTTCTAAACTATTTTTAATCGTCGCGATAAAAACTTAAGATTAGATTAGATCTATCGCTGTTGACTGCCGATGGTGTGTTATTAAGATTATCTTGACGAAATCTGTTGACCGGATCTCACGTTGAATGCACACAGTTATTCGGTTATTCCGTTAATTAGAGCTCATAGAACTATGTGCAAGATTGTAAGTCGGTACGTACTCATTTAATTTTTACAAAATTAACGAAATAAATACCAAAACCTGGTGG